>NC_024795.2:28399360-28528101 GCF_000309985.2 Brassica rapa | reverse complement strand
TTACTGAAGCCTATAATCTTTAGTGTTGTTTAAAATTCTACCATATCTCTACATTTGTATTAATGTATGCAAACTCTTTTTCATGGTAAATGAGCATCGTTCAATTGTTTTTATCAAATAATTTAATAAAACTTCATAATACTCCCTAAATCGATGGAATAACCACTATAAAATTATTATTTTCTTGATAAACGGAGACGACAAAGGCTCCAAACCTCTTTGAACATCATCATATGTTAGTGCAGGATGCAACTAGGCATTAAAACAATATTGTCATATTTTTTGAAATTTCTCAAAATCTATGGGCTAACCCCTACAAAAATATTGAGTTTTTGGTAAATACTTTATATACTGAAGCCTATAATCTTTAGTGTTGTTTTAAAATTTCTACCATATTCTACATTTGTATTAATGTATGCTAAACTCTTTTTCATGGTAAATGAGCATCGTTCAATTGTTTTTATCAATTAATTAATAAAACTTCATAATACCCCCTAAATCGATGGAATAACCAATATAAAATTATTATTTTCTTCATAAACGGAGACGACAAAGGCTCCAAACCTCTTTGAACATCATCATATGATAGTGCAGGATGCAACTAGGCATTAAAACAATATTGTCATATTTTTTGAAATTTTCTCAAAATCTATGGGCTAACCCTTACAAAAATATTGAGTTTTTGGTAAATACTTTATATACTGAAGCCTATAATCTTTAGTGTTTTTTAAAATTTCTACCATATTCTACATTTGTATTAATGTATGCTAAACTCTTTTCATGGTAAATGAGCATCGTTCAATTGTTTTTATCAAATAATTAAGTAAAACTTCATAATACTCCCTAAATCGATGGAATAACCACTATAAAATTATTATTTTCTTGATAAACGGAGACGACAAAGGCTCCAAACCTCTTTGAACATCATCATATGTTAGTGCAGGATGCAACTAGGCATTAAACAATATTGTCATATTTTTTGAAATTTCTCAAAATCTATGGGCTAACCCCTACAAAAATATTGAGTTTTTGGTAAATACTTTATATACTGAAGCCTATAATCTTTAGTGTTGTTTTAAAATTTCTACCATATTCTACATTTGTATTAATGTATGCTAAACTCTTTTTCATGGTAAATGAGCATCGTTCAATTGTTTTATCAAATAATTTAAGTAAAACTTCATAATACTCCCTAAATCGATGGAATAACCACTATAAAATTATTATTCTTGATAAACGGAGACGACAAAGGCTCCAAACCTCTTTAAACATCATCATATGTTAGTGCAGGATGAAACCAAGCATTAAAACAATATAGTCATATTTTTTGAAATTTTCTCAAAATCTATGGGATAACCCCTACAAAAATATTGAGTTTTTGGTAAATACTTTATATACTAAAGCCTATAATATTTAGTGTTGTTTTAAAATTTCTACCATCTTCTACACTTGTATTAATGTATGCTAAACTCTTTTTCATTGTAAATGAGCATCGTTCAATTGTTTCTATCAATTAATTTAGTAAAACTTTATAATACTCCCTAAATCGATGGAATAACCACTATAAAATTATTATTTTCTTGATAAACGGAGACGAAAAAGGCTCCAAACCTCTTTGAACATCATCATATGTTAGTGCAGGATGCAACTAGGCATTAAAACAAAATTGTCATATTTTTTGAAATTTTCTCAAAATCTATTGGCTAACCCCTACAAAATATTGAGTTTTTGGTAAATACTTTGTATACTGAAGCCTATAATCTTTAGTGTTGTTTTAAAATTTCAACCATATTCTACATTTGTATTAATGTATGCTTAACTCTTTTTCTTGGTAAATGAGCATCGTTCAATTGTTTTATCAAATAATTTATAAAATTCATAATACTCCCTAAATCGATGGAATAACCACTATAAAATTATTATTTTCTTGATAAACGGAGACGACAAAGGCTCCAAACCTCTTTGAACATCATCATATGTTAGTGCAGGATGCAACTAGGCATTAAAACAATATTGTCATATTTTTTGAAATTTTCTCAAAATCTATGGGCTAACCCCTACAAAAATATTGAGTTTTTGGTAAATACTTTATATACTGAAGCCTATAATCTTTAGTGTTGTTTTAAAATTTCTACCATATTCTACATTTGTATTAATGTATGCTAAACTCTTTTCATGGTAAATGAGCATCGTTCAATTGTTTTTATCAAATAATTTAATAAAACTTCATAATACTCCCTAAATCGATGGAATAACCACTATAAAATTATTATTTTCTTGATAAACGGAGACGACAAAGGCTCCAAACCTCTTTGAACATCATCATATGTTAGTGCAGGATGCAACTAGGCATTAAAACAATATTGTCATATTTTTTGAAATTTTCTCAAAATCTATGGGCTAACCCCTACAAAAATATTGAGTTTTTGGTAAATACTTTATATACTGAAGCCTATAATCTTTAGTGTTGTTTTAAAATTTCTACCATATTCTACATTTGTATTAATGTATGCTAAACTCTTTTTCATGGTAAATGAGCATCGTTCAATTGTTTTATCAAATAATTTAATAAAACTTCATAATACTCCCTAAATCGATGGAATAACCACTATAAAATTATTATTTTCTTGATAAACGGAGACGACAAAGGCTCCAAACCTCTTTGAACATCATCATATGTTAGTGCAGGATGCAACTAGGCATTAAACCAATATTGTCATATTTTTTGAAATTTTCTCAAAATCTATGGGCTAACCCCTACAAAAATGTTGAGTTTTTGGTAAATACTTTATATACTGAAGCCTATAATCTTTAGTGTTGTTTTAAAATTTCTACCATATTCTACATTTGTATTAATGTATGCTAAAACTTTTCATGGTAAATGAGCATCGTTCAATTGTTTTATCAATTAATTTAATAAAACTTCATAATACTCCCTAAATCGATGGAATAACCACTATAAAATTATTATTTTCTTGATAAACGGAGAGCACAAAGGCTCCAAACCTCTTTGAACATCATCATATGTTAGTGCAGGATGCAACTAGGAATTAAAACAAAATTGTCATATTTTTTGAAATTTTCTCAAAATCTATGGGCTAACCCCCTAGAAAAATATTGAGTTTTGGTAAATACTTTATATACTGAAGCCTATAATCTTTAGTGTTGTTTTAAAATTTCTACCATATTCTACATTTGTATTAATGTATGCTAAACTCTTTTTCATGGTAAATGAGCATCGTTCAATTGTTTTTATCAAATAATTTAATAAAACTTCATAATACTCCCTAAATCGATGGAATAACCATTATAAAATTATTATTTTCTTGATAAACGGAGACGACAAAGCTCCAAACCTCTTTGAACATCATCATATGTTAGTGCAGGATGCAACTAGGCAAAAACAATATTGTCATATTTTTTGAAATTTCTCAAAATCTATGGGCTAACCCCTACAAAAATATTGAGTTTTTGGTAAATACTTTATATACTGAAGCCTATAATCTTTAGTGTTGTTTTAAAATTTCTACCATATTCTACATTTGTATTAATGTATGCTAAACTCTTTTTCATGGTAAATGAGCATCGTTCAATTGTTTTTATCAAATAATTTAATAAAACTTCATAATACTCCCTAAATCGATGGAATAACCACTATAAAATTATTATTTTCTTGATAAACGGAGACGACAAAGGCTCCAAACCTCTTTGAACATCATCATATGTTAGTGCAGGATGCAACTAGGCATTAAAACAATATTGTCATATTTTTTTGAAATTTTCTCAAAATCTATGGGCTAACCCCTACAAAAATATTGAGTTTTTGGTAAATACTTTATATACTGAAGCCTATAATCTTTAGTGTTGTTTAAATTTCATACCATATTCTACATTTGTATTAATGTATGCTAAACTCTTTTCATGGTAAATGAGCATCGTTCAATTGTTTTTATCAAAAATTTAATAAAACTTCATAATACTCCTAAATCGATGGAATAACCACTATAAATATTATTTTTCTTGATAAACGGAGACGACAAAGGCTCCAAACCTCTTTGAACATCATCATATGTTAGTGCAGGATGCAACTAGGCATAAAAAAATATTGTCATATTTTTTGAAATTTTCTCAAAATCTATGGGCTAACCCCTACAAAAATATTGAGTTTTGGTAAATACTTTATATACTGAAGCCTATAATCTTTAGTGTTGTTTTAAAATTTCTACCATATTCTACATTTGTATTAATGTATGCTAAACTCTTTTTCATGGTAAATGAGCATCGTTCAATTGTTTTTATCAAATAATTTATAAAACTTCATAATACTCCCTAAATCGATGGAATAACCACTATAAAATTATTATTTTCTTGATAAACGGAGACGACAAAGGCTCCAAACCTCTTTGAACACATCATATGTTAGTGCAGGATGCAACTAGGCATTAAAACAATATTGTCATATTTTTTGAAATTTTCTCAAAATCTATGGGCTAACCCCTACAAAAATGTTGAGTTTTTGGTAAATACTTTATATACTGAAGCCTATAATCTTTAGTGTTGTTTTAAAATTTCTACCATATTCTACATTTGTATTAATGTATGCTAAACTCTTTTTCATGGTAAATGAGCATCGTTCAATTGTTTTTATCAAATAATTTAATAAAATTTCATAATACTCCCTAAATCGATGGAATAACCACTATAAAATTATTATTTTCTTGATAAACGGAGACAACAAAGGCTCCAAACCTCTTTGAACATCATCATATGTTAGTGCAGGATGCAACTAGGCATTAAAACAATATTGTCATATTTTTTGAAATTTTCTCAAAATCTATGGGCTAACCCCTACAAAAATATTGAGTTTTTGGTAAATACTTTATATACTGAAGCCTATAATCTTTAGTGTTGTTTTAAAATTTCTACCATATTCTACATTTGTATTAATGTATGCTAAACTCTTTTTCATGGTAAATGAGCATCGTTCAATTGTTTTTATCAAAATAATTTAATAAAAACTTCATAATACTCCCTAAATCGATGGAATAACCACTATAAAATTATTATTTTCTTGATAAACGGAGACGACAAAGGCTCCAAACCTCTTTTGAACATCATCATATGTTAGTGGAAGATGCAACTAGGCATTTAAAACAATATTGTCATATTTTTTGAAAATTCTCTCAAAATCTTGGGCTAACCCCTACAAAAATATTGAGTTTTTGGTAAATACTTTATATACTGAAGCCTATAATCTTTAGTGTTGTTTTAAAATTTCTACCATATTCTACATTTGTATTAATGTATGCTAAACTCTTTTCATGGTAAATGAGCATCGTTCAATTTTTTTATCAAATAATTTAATAAACTTCATAATACTCCCTAAATCGATGGAATAACCACTATAAAATTATTATTTTCTTGATAAACGGAGACGACAAAGGCTCCAAACCTCTTTGAACATCATCATATGTTAGTGCAGGATGCAACTAGGCATTAAAACAATATTGTCATATTTTTTGAAATTTTCTCAAAATCTATTGGCTAACCCCTACAAAAATATTGAGTTTTTGGTAATACTTTATATACTGAAGCCTATAATCTAGTGTTGTTTTTAAAAATTTCTAACCATATTCTACATTTGTATTAATGTATTTTAAGCTCATTTTCATGGTATATAAGATCGTTATAATTTGTTTATAAATTAATTTAGTAAAACTTCATAATACTCACTAAATCAATGAAATAACAACTATAAAATAATTATTCTCTTGAAAAACGGAGACAACAAAGGCTTCAAACCTCTTTCACCATCATCATATGTTAGTGCAGGATACAACTATGCATTAAAACATCATTTTCATATTTTTTGAAATTTTCTCAAAACCCATGTGTTTTTAACCCCTTCGAAAATATTGAGTTTTTGGTAAATACTTTATATACATAAGCTTATAATCTTTAGTGTTGTTTTAAAATTTCTAACCACATTCTAAATTGGTATTAATGTATTTTAAGTTCTTTTTCATGGTATATGGGAATCGTTATAATTTGTTTACCAATTAATTTAGTAAAACTTCATAATACTTCCTAAATCGATGAAATAACTATTTCTTGAATAACGAAGACAACAAAGGCTCCAAACCTCTTTGAACATCATCATATGTTGGTGCAGGATGCAACTATGCATTAAAAAAATATTGTCATATTTTTTGAAATTTTCTCAAAATCCACGTGTTAACCCCTTCGAAAATATTGAGTTTTTGGTAAATACTTTATATACTGAAGCCTATGATCTTTAGTGTTGTTTTAAAATTTCTAACCACATTCTACATTGGTCTTAATGTATTTTAAGCTCTTTTTCATGGTATATGGGAATCTTTATAATTTGTTTATCAATTAATTTAGTAAAACTTCATAATACTTCCTAAATCGATGAAATAACTATTTCTTGAATAACGGAGACAACAAAGGCTCCAAACCTCTTTGAACATCATCATATGTTAGTGCAGGATGCAACTATGCATTAAAACAATATTGTCATATTTTTTGAAATTTTCTCAAAATCCATGTGTTAACCTCTTCGAAAATATTGAGTTTTTGGTAAATAATTTATATACTGAAGCCTACGATCTTTAGTGTTGTTATAAAATTTCTAACCACATTCTAAATTGGTATTAATGTATTTTAAGTTCTTTTTCATGGTATATGGGAATCGTTATAATTTGTTTATCAATTAATTTAGTAAAACTTCATAATACTTCCTAAAGCAATGAAATAACTATTTCTTGAATAATGAAGACAACAAAGGCTCCAAACCTCTTTGAACATCATCATATGTTGGTGCAGGATGCAACAATGCATTAAAAAAATATTGTCATATTTTTTGAAATTTTCTCAAAATCCATGTGTTAACCCCTTCGAAAATATTGACTTTTTGGTAAATACTTTATATACTGAAGCCTATGATCTTTAGTGTTGTTTTAAAATTTCTAACCACATTCTACATTGGTCTTAATGTATTTAAAGCTCTTTTTCATGGTATATGGGAATCTTTATAATTTGTTTATCAATTAATTTAGTAAAACTTCAAAATACTTCATAAATCGATGAAATAACTATTTCTTGAATAACGGAGACAACAAAGGCTCCAAACCTCTTTGAACATCATCATATGTTAGTGCAGGATGCAACTATGCATTAAAACAATATTGTCATATTATTTTGAATGTTTTTCAAAATCCATGTGTTAACCCCTTCGAAAATATTGAGTTTTTGGTAAATACTTTATATACTGAAGCCAATAATCTTTAGGGTTGTTTTAAAATTTCTAACCATATTCTACATTTGTATTATTATATTTTAAGCTCATTTTCATGGTATATGAGAATCGTTATAATTTTTTTATCAATTAATTTAGTAAAACTTCATAATATTCCCTAAATCAATGAAATAACTACGATAAAATAATTATTTTCTTGAAAAACGGAGACAACAAAGGCTCCAAACCTCTTTGAACATCATCATATGTTGGTGCAGGATGCAACTATGCATTAAAACAATATTGTCATATTTTTTGAAATTTTTCAAAATCCATGTGTTAACCCTTCGAAAATATTGAGTTTTTGGTAAATACTTTATATACTGAATCCTATGATCTTTAGTGTTGTTTTAAACTTTCTAACTACATTCTACATTGGTATTGGTATATGGGAATCGTTATAATTTGTGTATCAATTAATTTAGTAAAACTTCATAATACTTCTTAAATCGATGAAATAACTATTTCTTGAATAACGGAGACAACAAAGGCTCCAAACCTCTTTGAACATCATCATATGTTAGTGCAGGATGCAACTATGCATTAAAACAATATTGTCATATTTTTTGAAATTTTCTCAAAATCCATGTGTTAACCCTTCGAAAATATTGAGTTTTTGGTAAATACTTTATATAGTGAAGCCAATAATCTTTAGTGTTGTTTTAAAATTTCTAACCATATTCTACATTTGTATTAATGTATTTTAAGCTCATTTTCATGGTATATGAGAATTGTTATAATTTTCTTATCAATTAATTTAGTAAAACTTCATAATACTCCCTAAATCAATGAAATAACTACTATAAAATAAATATTTTCTCGAAAAACGGAGACAACAAAGGCTCCAAACCTCTTTGAACATCATCATATGTTGGTTTATGATGCAAATATGCTTTAAAACAATATTGTCATATTTTTGAAATTTTCTCAAAATCCATGTGTTAACCCCTTCGAAAATATTGAGTTTTTGGTAAATACTTTATATACTGAAGCCAATAATCTTTAGTGTTGTTTTAAAATTTCTAACCAAATTCTACATTGGTATTAATGTATTTTAAGCTCTTTTTCATGGTATATGGGAATCGTTATAATTTGTTTATCAATTAATTTAGTAAAACTTCATAATACTCCCTAAATCAATGAAATAACTACTATAAAATAATTGACTCTGCTTGTAAAATAATTGACTCTACTATAAACTTCATAATAGTGTGGGTGAAAGACTCTTAGCGCGACATATTCCAGTTGACTCTGCTTGTAAGCGATGTGGTGAAGCTGAATCTATTATTCATCTGTGCTTTCATTGTCCTTTTGCGAGGAAGGTTTGGCAGCTGGCCCCTTTCTCATCGACGACGGATTACAGTGGAATGCTAGATTTGGCGGGTTTGTGGTCTGATCTGTGCTCTAAAACTTGCTTACCTCCATCGGGAATCACCTCGGGTTCTCTAGCTCCATGGATCCTGTGGAGCATTTGGAAGGAACGCAACAAGTTTGTGTTTGAAGGGAGCTCTGCCTCAGCGGAGGAAACCTTAACTAAAGCAATACGACTAGCCAGAGAATGGAGTTTAAACAAGCAGCAGAAGGAACCTGTTAAAAAGATTATCCGAGTTCCTACTCCCTCCCCTCCCTTGGGTGCGAGTACAATAAGGTCTGACGCTGCTTGGAATATGAGAGGAACAAATGCTGGTTTGGGCTTGTTCTTGTTGTCACCTGCAGGTACGAGATCTTCTAGTTTGAGTGCAGTTTTTGTGAGCTCGACTCTAATGGCGGAAGGGCTCGCTCTCCTCGAGGCGGTGAAAATGGCGAAGGAAGAAGGATTGAGTTCAGTTTGCTTTGAGTCTGATTCTCTGCAACTAGTGAAGGAAGTCCGATCGGGGAGTTTCTCTCCGGATCTCTATGGAATGTTTCTGATATCCTCTCTCTTGTTGATGATTTGGAATTCGTTTCTTTTGCCTGGATCCCTCGCGATCAAAATGTTCAGGCTGACATTATGGCAAAGCATGCTTTAGCTGTAGCCAATGTATTAAGGGTTGGTGGAGTAGTTACTACCCCCAACTAACTCGTTTCCTCTTAGTTAATGAATGAGTGTTTCACAAAAAAAAAAACTACTATAAAATAATTATTTTTTTGAAAAACGAAGACAACAAAGGCTCCAAACCTCTTTGAACATCATCATATGTTGGTGCAGGATGCAACTATGCATTAAAACAATATTGTCATATTTTTTTAATTTTCTCAAAATCCATGTGTTAACCCTTCGAAAATATTGAGTTTTTGGTAAATACTTTATATTCTGAAGCCAATAATCTTTAGTGATGTTTTAAAATTTCTAACCATATTCTACATTTGTATTAATGTATTTCAAGCTCATTTTCATGGTATATAAGATCGTTATAATTTGTTTATCAATTAATTTAGTAAAACTTCATAATACTCACTAAATCAATGAAATAACAACTATAAAATAATTATTTTCTTGAAAAACGGAGACAACAAAGGCTCCAAACCTCTTTCACCATCATCATATGTTAGTGCAGGATACAACTATGCATTAAAACAACATTTTCATATTTTTTGAAATTTTCTCAAAATCCATGTGTTAACCCTTTCGAAAATATTGAGTTTTTGGTAAATACTTTATATACTAAAGCCTATGATCTTTAATGTTGTTTTAAAATTTCTAACCACATTCTACATTGGTATTAATATATTTTAAGCTCTTTTTCATGGTATATGGAAATCGTTATAATTTGTTTATCAATTAATTTAGTAAAACTTCATAATACTCCCTAAATCAATGAAATGACTACTATAAAATAATTATTTTCTTGAAAAACGGAGACAACAAAGGCTCCATGTTGAATCTTGTGATGTTGTACATTTAATACATTGGTATTAATGTATTTTAAGCTCTTTTTCATGGTATATGGAAATCGTTATAATTTGTTTATCAATTAATTTAGTAAAACTTCATAATACTCCCTAAATCAATGAAATGACTACTATAAAATAATTATTTTCTTGAAAAACAGAGACAACAAAGGCTCCATGTTGAATCTTGTGATGTTGTACATTTGATCATCTTAACCCCCCCCCCCTCCTCGTCCTTTTCAAAAAAAAAAATTAGCATGTATACTATACTCCTGACTTTTATTTAAATTAATAATAAATGGTTATTACATCTAATAATTTTAGAGAAAATGACTAGAATGTTATCGAAAAGTTGGTTTATGACTAGAGTGTTATACATCTTCTTAAATTATTAAAATATTTGTATACCTCTAGTATATGACAATAACGGTCTTTGGTTAGTTTATTTTAAAGAGAATTTGTACTCCCTACACACCACTTTTCCCCTATTTGCACTCCATACTCTATATCCCTCCAATTTTTTTCCCCCCAACATTACCATTTTCCCCCCATTCAATGATATCCCACCTTTGTTAGTATATTTAGCTAATTTACTCTATTTTAAAACAATAAATCCACGTCATTAATTAATTATCCACATCAGCCAGTCAATGTTCATTAACTCAGCCGCGGAAACAGAACTCAGATGTGTCTTAACTACAACTCAGCCAAATATTCCAGAAATCAAACCGTCGATGTATAAGTCAGTCATAACTTGTGTACATAAGTCAACCGTTATCCCATAAATCAGCTAGATTTCTGTAAATCAGCCGTAACTAACGGCTCATTTATGTTCTTAAGTCAGATGTTTACTCTTAAGTCAGTCAATGTTCATTAACTCAGCCGCGGAAACATAACTCAGATGTGTCTTAACTACAACTCAGCCAAATATTCCAGAAATCAAACCGTCGATGTATAAGTCAGTCATAACTTGTGTACATAAGTCAACCGTTATCCCATAAATCAGCTAGATTTCTGTAAATCAGCCGTAACTAACGGCTCATTTATGTTCTTAAGTCAGATGTTTACTCTTAAGTCAGCCGCTTAATTCAGCCGCAACGTAGCAATAACTCAACTATAACGACGTATATAACGCTTTACAGCTGACTTAATAAAAACACAGAACCGAATTCCTACGTGGCGCCAAATTTTTGATTATGTGGCATTAAAAGGTAATGACATTCTTGTAAATACGTTTTTCTCATAACGGAAAAAAGGCACACTTGATATAAAAAATGGCAGTAATTAAAAAAAGATTTGTATGATTCTAGTCAATTGTCCTAAAATATGTAATGTTTGAGTAAACTTCCCATAATTTTATAGTCTTTTTTTTCTTTTGATCTCTGTCTTAAACTTTAATGTTAATAACTTTAAAAACCAATAGTAACTAAAGTTTGAAGGCATTCAACCAATAGAAAAATAGAAGATTTATATAATGGACAATTCTCTAAGAAAAATATACAAGGGCTTAAAATAGTTTGAAGTTATAGTCATCTCCTTGTCAACTCAATCATGATGTTTTTTTATGTAATGTGCACGTTGCAGCATTGTGCTGGCATAAATTGCTTGGATGTCTTGAACTCGTCTGTTTCTAGTGATAAGAGCTATCTCTTCACCGGAAGCCGTGATGGTACACTCAAGAGATGGGCATTTTGATGAGAATGCTACCTTTTGCTCAGCTACGTTTGAGTTTCATGTTGATTGGGTATGGACTTTTTTCTCACACTCAATATTAAACTGTATAGGGATGATTAGTAATTAGGATCCTGTGTTGAATCTTGTGATGTTGTACATTTGATCATCTTAACAACCCTCCCCCCCTCCCCCCCCCCCCCCCCCCCCCCCCGGTCCTTGTTGATTGGTCAGGAGGCAATACTCTTGTTTCTTGTCCTTCAGACAATCAAGCAATGAACCAATCACCTAAAAAATATGTAGTATAACTGGTGAAATATAGTACTCCATTTATTTCATAATATATGATGTTTTGGCTTAATGCACAGAAATTAAGAAAATTATATTTTTCTAAATAATATTTTTAAAGATCTAATTTTAAAAAATTTTAACCAATTATAAAAAGACCGTAAAATTTTATTGGCTGAACATTTTCTAACAAAGTTTAAGTTAACTTTAAAATCTCAAAACATCATATATTTTGAAATAACATAAACTTTTAAAACATCATATAATTTTTTTTAAACGGAGTGAATATAATAGCGAGGAAAAAACAAAGCACTAGGGAAGCTACTCTATTCACACAACAAAGTGAAAGAAAGACCAGAATGGGCCAAGCTAAATCATTCTCTTGGGCCCATAAGGTGGAAAAGCCCTTTTTATAAACGCAGCCATCTGTGATTCTTTGATTTGCTTTTCAAACCTTCTTAAAAACCTTACTGACTGTTTCTTAAAACACAAGTTGATGTTACGAATCATAAAAATGTATTGTGAGTTGTGACTATTGTCTAGAAGATAACAAAAATATTGTAAGTTAGCATCGTTGGAATGAATAAATACATAAAAGTATACGAAGCTTTCATTTAATTAAATCAGAGAAAACCAAAAATGGTTTGGACAGGAGCAATCACAAGTTTCTGAGCTTTTGTTCCTTGTTTGGTTTACAAAAGAGTCTTGATAAAGGAACTTCTTTGATTGGAGAGATGAAGTAAACTCTCATTATACATATCATAATTATTCTTCTTTTATAATTCCCATTTTAACTTTATTAAAATCATGGTATTATTTTAGTGATTCATTCCAACATATTAGGTGGATGTCTACCAAATATTGTTTTCTTATGTTTAAACTAATATTGTTTGACCAACTATACTATAGCTCAAGCTATTCTTTTCATATATTTGACCATTGTCACTGAAAAAAACATCCACTTCTGTAGCACCATTAGATCCTACATTAAAAATGAGACTGTGAATGGAATGTTTTAAAAGAAAAACACACTTTAATTCAACCAAAACTTTATGGTCTACAAATTAAAAAGAAGGAGAGAAGAGAGGACCAGTAAAATATTAAATAGTGGTCACTCTAAGGTTGGTGGGGGCTGGAGAGTAGTAACTTTGAGCCTTTTGACCTGTTGCGTCCAAAAACAATTACACGTATTAAAACACAGACAACAGATCTTTCGTCTGTTTCTCTTTATTCCTTTTTCTTGTCTGATTCAAACGCCAAACAAGAAAAACAAAACATTAGTTTTGGAGTAACTAAAAAAAAAAGCAGTTCAACCAATCCCTTGTTCTTCAGATTCTTACTCAGAAGGTTGGTTCTTTTTCCTTTTTTCTTCTTATTAATGCTCTTCCACTCTAGTGTAATTGGTGGTATGTATCACCTTGCCTTTTGTCTCCATAGCCTTAATTGATTTATCTTTTCTTTTTTGTGTGCTTTAAAGGTTTGATTTTTAAAATCTTCTGAGCGTCACATATCCCTTTTCTCTTTGTGAAAATTTTGAAAAATCTCTCATTGATCCATCTGTTTGTTGTCCTCTTTCTGTTGAGTGTTGAGTCAGCTTTCTATCTCTCTAAACAAGTTTTTTTTTTCAGATCTTTTGACTTGTCTCCACAACCTTACATCATCCTGTCTGAAAAACTAGGTTCTTGTCTGTTCAAGTTTCAGATTTGACCATCTGGGTCTCCAATTTCACTCCTCCTCGATCATAAAGTAAGTAACTTTCTCCAAATTTTGAAATCTGATTTTCGATATGAAACACTTGCTGGGATTTGAGTTGTCCAATTATGTGTGTGTTGCAGTTAAAAGTTGATTCAAAAGAGATCTCTTTTTTTAGAAACATGATGAGCAAATGAAGGTTAGTTTGATGAGAGATGGGTTGTGTATTGGGTCGACCCGGATCGCCAGGATCAGTAGTTAGCTCAAGGATCGAGTCTAATCGAAAGGAAGTAAACAATGTCTCCGTGACTAAAACCGAAACCATACAAACCACTAGTGTAGTTGTTGCTTCTGCTTCTACTAGTGAGGAGGTTGTGAAGAATCACAAGGAAGAGAATGGCACCAGAGAGAGGAAACCTAGAGGCGAAAGAAGAAGGTCTAGTAAGCCTGACCCGAGACGTAGCAACCCACCAAAGAACTTGCTCGGTGAGCAAGTTGCTGCCGGATGGCCACCGTGGCTGTCTGAAGTCTGCGGTGAAGCTCTTAACGGATGGCTTCCAAGAAAAGCTGATTCCTTTGAGAAGATTGAGAAGGTAAAGATAAAAAAAACTCTGTTTTTGTGCTCTGTTCTTTGGGTTGTTAAAGACTGTTGCTTTGTGTGTAGAACAGAAAAACTCTGTTTTTGTGTTCTGTTCTTTGGCATGATGTTGTGTAATTAAAGTATGTTGCTTTGTGTGTGTAGATAAAAACTCTGTTTCTGTGCTCTGTTCTTTGGGTTGTTAAAGACTGTTGCTTTGTGTGTAGAACAGAGAAACTCTGTTTATGTGTTGTGTTCTTTGGCATGATGTTGGGTTATTAAAGTCTGTTGCTTTGTGTGTGTAGATAAAAACTCTGTTTTTGTGCTCTGTTCTCTGCCATTGGGTAGTTAAAGTCTGTTGCTTCATGTGTGTAGATTGGATCAGGAACGTATAGTAATGTGTACAAGGCGAGAGATTCATTAACAGGAAGTATAGTAGCATTAAAGAAAGTGCGGTGCGATGTTTTGGAACGTGAGAGTTTGAGATTCATGGCTAGAGAGATTCTGATCTTGAGGAGATTAGATCATCCCAATGTCATCAAACTAGAAGGTTTGGTTACTTCGAGGATGTCGAATAGTTTATACTTGGTGTTCCGTTACATGCATCACGACCTAGCTGGTCTAGCTGCAAGCCCGGACATAACATTCACCGAGCAACAGGTCAGAAACTGATAGTTTGTAATAGCATAATTATCCGTAACACGTGTTGGTAATAATTGCTATGTTTTTGCAGGTTAAATGCTACATGAAGCAACTCCTCTCGGGGCTCGAACACTGCCACAACAGAGGAGTTCTCCACCGTGATATCAAAGGATCAAACCTCCTTATAGACGACGGAGGAGTTCTTAGGATAGGCGACTTCGGTCTCGCGACGTTTTACGATTCCACTAAAAGGCAAAGGATGACGAACCGGGTTGTTACATTATGGTACAGAGCACCTGAGCTTCTTCACGGTGTCGAAGAGTATAACGTAGGCATTGATCTGTGGAGTGCAGGCTGCATTTTAGCCGAGTTGTTATCAGGTAGACCGATCATGCCGGGTCGCAACGAGGTGGAGCAGTTGCATAGGATATATAAGCTGTGCGGGTCGCCTTCTGAAGAGTATTGGAGGAAGATTAGGCTTCCTTCTCATCAGAGGCATGCTCATCACAAGCCTTTGCCTCAGTTCAAAAGAAAAGTGAGAGAGGTTTTTAAAGACTTCTCTCCTCAGGCGCTTTCTTTGCTTGATACTCTTCTGGCTATTGATCCTTCTGAGCGTCAGACAGCTTCAGATGCGTTGATGAGTGATGTAAGTTTCTTTACAGTGATAAGTTTGAGCCTTTTGAGTAGCCCTGCGGATTCGGTTAGTTCGGGTTGGGAAATTTTGGTTTCGGGTAGTTCAGTTCCGCCACAATCTGACCGAAATAAACCGAAAAAATTGGTTTCGGTTTTCGGTTAATTTTGGCTTTTAAATTTATTTCCGCAAATAGCCGTTTCTTTTGTCTCTGTTAGAATTTAGTATAATTTTATTTAAAATTAGGATATTTATTTTCGTCATTTCAGTTAGTTTGGTTATTCGATTATTTTCGGTTATTTAGTTATTTATTTTTAAATTGAAAACCGAACCGAAAACCTAATTATTTTTCAAAACTCCACTGCACTAAACCGAACTCAAAACCGTAACCAAACCAAAAACCGAAAATTTTGGTTCGGTTTGGCTAGTTCGGTTTGGACAAAATCCGCAGGCCTACTTTGAGTCTTTAGGCGTGATCATGGTTCAAACTTCTATGGCTGATTTGTTTTTTTGCTGTACAGTTCTTCATGACAAAGCCATTTCCATGTGAACCTTCTGATCTACCTAAGTATCCTCCAAGTAAAGAGATTGATGCCAGGAAACGAGATGAAGAGTTTAGGAGGTAAAGTTTCCTCTTGTGACTATGTTTGGTTTCTGTTTGCCTAAGAGATGCATTCATGTGTCTGCAGACAAAGGGAAGCACGTAAGGTTCAAGGAGAGAGCAGAAGAAGAATCAGACTACCTCGAGAACGAGCTCATCCAAGAGCAATGGCTGCTCCTGAAGCCAATGCCGAGAATCAATCCAACATTGATGTAAGAAACGAAACAATATTATCTTACTTCTCAGTTCGTGTCTGAATCTTTTTATTTGAAACAGAGGATGCGTATGATCACGCATGCGAATGCTAAGAGCAAGAGCGAGAAGTTTCCTCCACCGCATCAAGACGGGGCGCTTGGTTTTCAAGTGGGATCTTCACGGAGACTTGATCCATCAGAGATACCTTTTAGCTCAAACTCGTTCACTGCTTCTTACTCCAAAGAGCCGCTTCAGACTTGGTCAGGCCCTTTGGCTCCCATTGGAGCGTCTGACTCAAGTTCACAGAGGAGAAAGGATGTTAACAAGGAGAGAAGAATGGCTGCTAAGCTTAAAGGGAAAAGAATCGTTGTTTAATGAGATTATTATTATTATTATTCCTTTTTGATAGATACTTTGGGAAGAAAAACAGTGCTGCTTTTTTGGTGGGTTATATGTTTCTTATTTGTGTATTGAAAATAACATTCAAAATGAGGGCACCTTACATTATATGTAAAGTTTTTAGTTTTTGCTTCCTTGGAGATGGTACTCATGGAGAACTTGCTGTCAATGTAATTCAGGCACATAGTTATGTTTGGTTTTGTTCCTTTTGTCCCTGGTTCTCTGACCGAGAGAGGCACCCATGATCTCAGTAAAGCTTAAGAAAACTTACAGAAACTTCTCAGAAAACCAAAAACTTCTTCCCTCTTATAGTCATGAAGAAGAAACTTCTAACAGTTTGGGAGACGTGTGGTGTTTTTTTAATTAGTATTGGTTGTAACTTGTTAAGTAACAAAACAAGAGTATTTGTGTGTGCTTTTACTTTTGGCTCATGGGGTTTGTTGTGTTAGTTAGGAACTTGACTTGTGTCTTGCTATTATAGGATCTGATTGGTAAGTTGTGGGTACTGTTTGGTTAAACTTTGGCCAATGGTAAAAGGCTGTAATAAATATATGAGAATGAAGGGTAGGTGTGACAAGAAGTACATACTGTAGCTAACTATTTAGTGGACACTGTGGTCCACCATAGCTTTGATTTCGTTTGGTAAAATGGTAAAGACCGGTTTGACAGGTCCACTTCAATTCAATTAAGAACCGGTTTGACAGGTACATTGTTATTAAACTTCGATAACCGTGTAAAGTCACTGAATTCATTTTGGCACGACGTTATGCTACATTCGCTCGTGCATGAGTATCTATGGATCGAATATTTGCATGGGAACGAGGCCCATGTTTTCTTCTTCGCAAACGACGTCGTTTCTGAGTGCACCAAGCTTATAAATGTAGCAAGCTACCATGGGACATCACGCTCTTTGTACACTCCGCCATCTCTCTCCATCTCTCTCGTGAATAACGAAAATGGCGACCACTTTCAGCGCTTCAGTCTCCATGCAAGCTACCTCTCTGGTAATAATCTTTTTCTTTTCAAGATTGGCACTTTATTTTCCAGATCGTTCGCTAACCGTTACGATGTTACATCATTAGCCGTCTGTCACAGTTTAAAAATTTGGACGCACGTTAATGATATGATCATTTCAATTTCATTTACATTCCAATGCGTTTCAGAAACCGTTTTGTGTGATTTAAGGCTGTGATTGTTGGATATGGTTGTGAAAGTTACAGAACAATAGTCATGAGTTGGTGGTTTGAATGAAAACGCTCCTTGTATTGATGAATAACAGGTCACAACAACGAGGATTAGTTTCCAAAAGCCAGTTTTGGTTTCCAACCATGGAAGGACTAATCTCTCCTTCAACCTAAGCCGCACTCGCCTTTCAATCTCTTGCGCGGTATGTTCTGTTTTCTTTTTGTACACCACTTGACCATTTTCTCGTGTTTGTTGACATCTTAGTACTTTTGTCTTTATAGGCCAAACAAGAGACAGTAGAGAAAGTATCTGAGATAGTCAAGAAGCAACTCTCACTCAAAGACGATCAACAAGTCGTTGCAGAAACCAAATTTGTCGATCTTGGAGCAGATTCTCTCGACACGGTACGTAATTCATCAACCAAACCATTCTCTTTGTGAATCAGAACTTGTAGAGTTTGTATTAACTGAGTGTTTTGCATGCAGGTTGAGATTGTGATGGGTTTAGAGGAAGAGTTTGGGATCCAAATGGCAGAAGAGAAAGCACAGAAGATTGCAACAGTTGAGCAAGCTGCTGAACTCATTGAAGAGCTCATGCAAGCCAAGAAGTAACTTCAAGTTTTAGTTTACCCCTCAAAATAAAAAACAGAGCAAGGCTTTGATGAGTTTGTTGTTTTCATTATGTTTTTTAATGTGTCAAGTGGGTCTGTCCCCGTCCTAGTGGTTTAGTAGTATCTGTATCCACGAGTTTCTATCCGTCTCCTGAATCTTTTGGTTCCCAAAAAAAATTCAGAATGAATATCATTTTCAAGAAAGAGAGAAGTATGTTGTATCATAATGTTCAAGGAGTATTTGGTACTATTAACACATACAAAGAGTGTGCCCTAAAAGGAAGTTACACTTAACTTGATTCAGAAGCAATCCTATTCACTAACTGGAATGGCTTCTTCTATCTCGGCCTCAGCAAACTTTCTCCAAACTCCAAAGGCATGCTTAACTACACACAAACCAAAGAGATTGAGAGTCGTTAAAGTATGTTTATTGGGGGTTCTTAGGTTGGAATTATTATCGGAATATAAGAAACCGTCTCTTAACTTTTAACTAAAAAAAATAAAAACTGGTTCTTAAATATCTTATTTAAGAGCCGGTTCTTAACTTTTTTAGTTAAAAGTTAAGAGACGGTTTCTTATATTCTGCTAAAAATCTCAATTTAAGAATCTCCAATAAATATGCTCTTAGTTTAGTTAATAAGGTTGAGGTTACATTAGTACAGGCGTAAAAATAAGATAAAGCCCAACGAGACTTTAAAATTTTACTAATGCGCTGACACTTTTCATCTCTTAACTTATTTTTTTGGGCTAGTTATAGATCCAAAAAGCTTTTATTGGGCTACTAAAATAAATTAACTAAATACTAAAATATCAACTGACTTTATTAGTAACTTTTTTTTTTCTATAAAGAGACGGAGATGGTGCCATGGTGGTATGCCACATTGGGACATTTCCAGATTGATCCTTTTAAGTCTCTATTTTGAAATAAAATTCAAAACATAATGATTACTTTCTCTCAACTGCAATGAACAAGAAGACGTGGATAATAACCTTTATTAGCTAAACAAACAATTAGTTGTTAATATTCCGACAAAAAATACATAACGTATGTCTGAATATACGCTTCATTTATGCTATGACATAGCAACAATAACATTAATTAATTGTCTGAACCAATAAATCAAATACTCAGATTCCGGAAAAAATCCCTAGAAAATTGTTCATCCTCCATGAGTTCAGATAACAAACTACTTCCGAAGCGAATCATCCTCGTACGTCACGGCGAATCCGAAGGAAACCTCGACACGTCGGCATACACAACAACCCCTGATCACAAGATCCAGCTAACAGAATCCGGTTTGCTTCAGGCGCAAGAAGCAGGAGCGCGTCTCCGCTCCCTGCTCTCCTCCAATCCTTCTTCGCCGGAGTGGCGCGTCTGCTTCTACGTCTCCCCTTACGATCGGACGCGTTCTACGCTCCGTGAGATCGGACGGTCGTTCTCGCGCCGCCGCGTGATCGGCGTTCGAGAGGAATGTCGGATCAGGGAGCAGGATTTTGGGAACTTTCAGGTTAAAGAGAGGATGAGAGCGACCAAGAAGGTTAGAGAGAGGTTTGGCCGGTTCTTTTATCGGTTCCCGGAGGGTGAATCCGCCGCCGACGTCTTTGATCGCGTCTCCAGTATGTTTCCACTTCCCTGCTTGTTCCAAATTGTTAGGCTGTAACTAGAGGCTTTATAGAAGATTATTGATTATACAAAAAAAGGTTTAAGAAAAATCATTTTGTTTCGATTTGCCGCCTAGAGCGATTTTTAGAACACTAATCTACACTGTTGATTGTGTAGATGCATATGCTTTGAGGAATTTACTATTAACCGTTAGGACAATAACAATAATTAATTATTATATAATTTACATTTGTGTTGTTTTGTCTTCTCTTTAATTTGTGTTCTTTCATTTATTTCTCTTTGAATGAACAGCAAGTGTTTCAAGAACTTGTCTCTTATGTGTTTCCCTCTTTACAGGCTTTCTTGAGTCTCTATGGAGAGACATCGACATGAACAGACTTCACATGAACCCGACTCATGAGCTAAACTTTGTGATTGTTTCTCATGGGTTAACATCGCGTGTGTTTCTGATGAAATGGTTCAAGTGGACCGTGGAACAGTTTGAGGCATTAAACAATCCCGGGAACAGCGAGATCAGAGTTATGGAGTTAGGACAAGGCGGTGACTACAGCTTGGCGATTCATCACACGGAGGAAGAGTTAGAGAGATGGGGTTTGTCACCGGAGATGATTGCAGATCAGAAATGGCGGGTTAATGCTCATAAAGGCGAATGGAAAGAAGATTGTAAGTGGTACTTTGGTGATTTCTTTGATCATATGGCTGATTCAGATCATGAATCCGAGACTGATGCTACTGAAGAAGACAAGTTAAATCTACTAACGAACTCGGAAGATAACAATGAGGAGTTATGCAATGGACAATGCAGCTGATAGTTAGTGGGTAAGTGTTGTACAAACTTGTGTGTGGTCTATAAGATAACATTACAAGAGAACTTTTATTGAATCAGAGCATTTATCGTTGTGAAAGGAAAGTTATTAGAGAATGCTCTGTTTTAACTTTTATCACACATGAAAAAACAACAAAAGACCCACTAGAGGTTCTGATTTCAAGACGACACCGTCTGGGAATATGTACCGGACAGAATTTTCTGTGAAACAAACCGGTTTGCAGCTTCGGTATAGTGAATTCCATCCCAGTTAACATATTTGGAACTATCATTACATGCGTTGGATGTTACTGTCGTACCGTTTGATGTCCCTGTTGAACCACAGTTAATCTGATCATTGTAGTTCAGTGGCGGTCCTCCGGTTCCACAACATACCATTATGGACTGATCAAAACCTGTTACCAATACCCAAAAATAGTTTTCATTTACAAACTACAAGTAATGTTAGGTATATACATAGTCGATTCTTAGCATAAGTGAAACATTGGTTTAACCCTATATTTTTAAGAGTTAATATACATTATCAGTTTATTTTAAATTTTTCTATTAAATTGTTTTGTTCCCAAAATTTTGGGACATACCAGCCTTATGTTCAGTTTAGAATACATACCATATTTGGAATGATTCTGGATGAGGTCGGATTTGATCGAGAAGATATCGAGGTACGTGAAATTAGCATCACGATATTGTTGAGTAAAATTTCTGACAAGACCCTGAAGCTGTAAATTGAAGAGCTTAGCAGCTTCGTTATGGCCAATGACACAACCAAACTCATCAACTTTTGATTTCTCTTTCCCAAATATTGACACCATCTGAGCTAAACACCCAATTGGTCCTGTGTTGTGTATCCAAAAGTTCCTCGCACCCCCTTCCCAATAGAGTCTCTAGAAAAGAAATAAAAATTATTAGAGAAGAGCAACTTTTTTACAACAATGATAATAAAGACTCATCATGTAAATACTGACATTTATTCCATCTTGAAATGTTTTTATGATTGTAGGAATGACAGCAGCAGCTTGATCTACTGTCTTGCCGTAAATTGCACCGGCTATATCATTTTGTCCGATATCAAACATGTACAATCCATTTTTGAAATGATCTTCCGACGGTAAGTTTTCGAGAGTTTTATCTGAAAAAAAAATATGTTGGTACAGCTGAATAAACATATGTCTATATGAACCAGACAAGTTTATATAATGTTGAGGATTATTATTATAGTTACCTTGTTGTATTAATTGAAGAACTTTAAATTTGAAGGTGACGAATTGAGAGACTTGAACAGCAAAACTAAAAGGGCTAAATGATGCAGCATTTGCCTTCTGAATCGTTGATCCACCAGCAGCAAAATTGCAGCCTCTCAGGTAGCTTTGTGTGCTAACTGAATCCAAATAAGGTCTCAAGTAGGGTCGACCAATTGCTTCCACTACATAAGAGTCACATCATAAAGCACGTTTTTTAATTAGAAACTTCTCATAAGTCATTACTTTCATAACAACAAAAACCTCTTAGCTTTGATCTTATAAACAAGAGTAAGTTATGTCTTTAGTCTTTAAATTTATAGTTTATAAGAAGAAGAAAAATCTGGTTTTTCTTTGTACCACTGGTTCTTCAACTAGACCAGTCTTTCCAAATTTATTAATATAAAGTATTTTCTTTTGGCATAATAAGTATTTTTTTGCACAACATTAATATAAAGTATAAACTAGGAAATAACTGTCGTCAAAAAAAATAAAATAAAAAATAACTGTCGTCCAAAAAAGGAAATAACAAAAAAAAACATCATTTCATAAAAACTACTGACAATAACAATTAACAAGGGTATTTATTTTCTATTGAGCAAAACGACTTATCCTAGAGAGAAAAAAATGTTTCAAATGACATACGCAATATAAATGTCATAACTGATTTAAGAACACTAAATCAACTCTTATTTTTCCTTTAAGCGAAGGTGTTTGGGGTCTTACGGTTCATATGAATTTAATAACTACACTGTGAATAACGTGAGCGTGAAAGCCGCATTAGAAAAGATCAAATAATTTCGTCTTGTAAAAATTAATTTTACCACAAAGAAAATATTGCGGAGTCTAGAAAGTCATGTTTTTAGTGGACTAGTTTGGTATGGTGCATGCAACACGTTTAGCAAGAAAACATGCAGGAAATTAATCTACCACAAAGAAAATATTGCGGAGTCTAGAAAGTCATGTTTTTGGTGGACTATTTTGGTGTGGATAACCATAACAACACCACACCAAAACTGTCGTGGTACATAATTATACGTTAAAAAGTTGTTTGTACAAAAAAGTAAATAAAGGAAAAGGTTAGGATTTAGGAATGAAGAATTACTTAGAAAATCGACGATGAGACGTCCATCACAGAATCTTCCAGTAGATGGAGGTTTAAAGACGAAGGATTGTCCATTGGGAGGTGGGAGACGGAAACCAAGACCAGAGGTGAGTTCTCCGGTGTCAGAGTTAGAGTCTCCGAAGTTGAAAACTGCCGCAAAATTAGGAGAAATTGGAAAAGAACCGGCCAGAAGAGGCTGAGTATGAGAGATGGCTACAAATGATAACAATATGAGAAGAGAGTGAAAAACGGTTTCCATTGCTTAGTATATTTTTCCTTTTCTTGGTCAAATGCTTAGTATACTTTCATCTTCTCATTATTGCTTATATTTATATATGCACATACAAATATATACATATGCATTTGTATGTATACATAAGAAATGTGTATGTGTGTACAATGTATAGTTTAATGAAAATAGAATGGAGTTTTTTTTTTTAATATGGAAATAAAGAATATGATCGTGTTCCTCCCGTAACACTTTTTTATTTTATCTTTTTGGGGTTTTACGGAATTCACATCCATATCGTTGTGTCATTGTGTTAATCATCGATATAATTCTGTCATTTTGTCAATCATCGATATAATTGTGTAATTATGTTAATCAAAGACCATGTTTTGGGTAGGTGAAGATTGAAGAGTCGAACAAAAGTCAGAAAACGAGGCTTCATTTTTGTTAAAAGTTGTTACTTAACGACCTATTATTTCTTTTATAAATAGATAATAGTGTTACTCAAAAATAATTTCAGACAAGTTTCATATAGCTATATGTACTTTGGCTTCAAAATATAGATTATTTTCATATTTCTATCTATCAGTGTAATTTTATCTTTTTGAATATTGTGTAATGTAACCAATTATAATTTGTTGGGTTTTTATAATTGGTCAAATTAGATTTCGTTTATATCCTAAAAGATTAATAATTATTTTTGTGTCAAAGATTAATAATTATTTTAATCTACATGCTTTTAGGTAAAACAATATATATTATTAAACATAAGAAACAAAAAAAATGATGAACATACTAAATATAATTTTTAAGTATAATTAGGTTTGAATGTGGATGAAGAGTGTTGTCAAATTTCTCTATAGCGGGTTCAAAGATGTAAGAAAAGTTGGTCAGATTTCGTGAACCACCAATTGTGTGTACTCTATCGTTCTTATAAAACTGATTTATCGTAAATTTGATGTGAGATTACTGTGCATGCGACTATTAAACTCACCATGTGAATACTGACCTTTATTCCATCTTGAAATTTATCTGGATTTTAGGAATGTTACCAAAAGCTAGATCTAGTGTCTTGTTGAAAAATGCACCGGCAAGTTCATTTTGTCCGACATCAAACATAAACAATCCATTTAAAAAAAAATATTCCGTAGGTAAGTATCGCTTCATCTGAAAAACAATTAAAAACACTGGTACATTACTATATACGATTCAAACAACTTTGGATTGAAGGTGATCAAATGAGAGACTGGAACACCAAAACCAAAAAGGCTAATGGGTGCAGCATTTTTTTTCTGAATCGTTGATCCAGCCACTGCAAAATTGCAGCCTCTCAGGTAACTTTGTTTGCTTACCGAATCCAAATAAGGCCGGGTTGACCAATTGCTTCCCCTACATAAAAAGGCCCAATTTTAAGCACAACAAAATCTCTCATCTTTGATCTTATAAACTGAAGTTAGTTATGTCTTTACTGAGTCTTTAAGTTTAATACTTCATTGATCTAGTTAATCATATAGTCGTCAAGGAAAAAAAAAGTTATATCTAGTAACACTACTTGATATTCATATTCAGGTTGTATAAAGTAATTCACATTTATTTATCATTATTTGCACAATTCTAATTTAATATAATGATTGTGATAAAGGATTTTTCAGTTTTGTCTTAGATCTCTAGAGGTAAGCCCGACACTGGTACTGTGTATAGTTTAACGAAACTAGAACAGAGTTTGCTTGGAAATATGGAAAGAAACAATATGATTGTGTTCCTCTCGTGACACTCTCTTGTTTTATTTTTTTGGCTAGACTTAGAGATGACTTGGTCGATATTACAAGATATTTAATTGACTGAAAATAATATGAAGGGTTGGAACTGTTAATTATCAATACTACTAGATATAAAATTGACTGAAAACAATATAAAGAGTGTGAAGACGACGAAACACGCATGACTATAGAACAAAGTTACTAAATTGAAATACTGAACATTAATTTTCAGGACTTATTCCATTTTTTTTTTCCCGTCAATATGTTTTTTTTTAATATTAATGAAAACGGACCGAGCCCAAAAAAATTACAATAAAAGCCCATAGCGAAACCCAAACTCGATTCCCAAATGGGCCCAAAACCCACCAGCCCAACTTGAGTAACCCTAATCCCAAACTGGCGAGAGAGCAGCCGCCTCGAGTTTCAGCTGTTTCGATACAAAGACACGTGTTGCCATCCTCGACGACGAGGGGGCACGTGTCACACGGGCGTCTCATTTCCACCACCTCTCAACTTCGCCGGAGATCCATCCTTCGGATCTCTCGACCAAACCGGAGCTCTGCAGCTCCACCATACCTCACCGCAAGCGTCTTTGGGCCTCTAAAACCGGAAGGGATCGATCGCCATGGCGAGATCACCTCCACCACCATTCACGACAACCACCCAAAGAAAATATCGCATGCAACATAACCGTTTCACCGGAGAGCTCCTCTCTCCTACGACGCGAGCACAAAAACAAACCCTAAGACTAAGCGATGAGAAAAACTTAAACTAAAAAGACCAAACCCTAAAAAACTAGGGGACGAGATCCGGTGACGCGAAACTGTGATAGCCTTCACCCCCCGGGGACTAGAGCCGACGACGGCGGAACTGAGGAAGCTTCCCCGCCACGGATGCAAGAGCCGGCGGCGACGGATCTGTGAGAGCCTCCGTCTCCCAGAAACAAAGAACGCACAACTAAACCCCCCCATCCTTCCCACCAACGCATCGTGACTCCAGAACCACAACCCCGGCGGTTGATGGCTGACCAGAGCTCCGAACTGCAGAAACCGGAAAAGGATAGGAGGAAACAGGGACTGGCGATTTATTCTGGAAGAAGAAAGGACTCCGGCGGCGGCACAGACGCTCACGCGCCGACCGACCGCCGGATCCCCAGAGTTTTCTCTCAAGCCCTCTCTGTTTCAATTCCTCTAAGTGTGTTGATGTTCAAGGTACTACAAACCGGACTTATTCCATTTAAAGTAAAGTATTTTTTATAGTGGTTTTGGTATCTTTTCTTTCTAGGGATTACTAACTTCCAAGCAAACAGAGACTTGATATGCGTGCAAGTTGCTATCCAAATTCTTGTCCTTTTCTTTCTTTAGAGGGGTAGATTCTTGTTATGTCAAGACTCTTACAGGTCCACAAACACTCATGCACTTTACTCAAGAGTGGTGATATAACAAAAGTGATCAAAAAGACCACAGTTTAGAGTTCCCTTTGGTTTCATCATCGTCCTCAATGACAGAACCTGAAGTGATTCACTCATGGTCTGCCCCAAGGTCACTCAGCACCAGCCTCATGTACTCCTTTGCACAGGTACCACTCTCCTTTTAGGTCTTAGCTCAAAACCTTACTTGCATCCACAATAGGAGTAAAGTTTTCAGACATTGATTTTATGTCCAATTTTTTTCAGAGAGATGACACTGAAGTTGTCGACGAGCCCTTGTATGCAGCATTTCTCAAAGCTACGTGTTGATAGGCCATACAGAGACGAGGTTCTCTCTATGATGGTATGTTTACTATAAATAGTAAGTTAGTAACTGGTTAGGACTTTAGGTCATACTTAGTCTTGCTTTAGAAATAAAACAAATTTTAATTCTTCGTCTCTTGTTTTCCATAGGAGTACAATGGACATAAGGTAGTGAAAGATACCATTTATGGATCTGGATCAAAGAAGTACCGGTACTGTAAGGTGAAACGCTGATTGTTTTCTTGGAAGCTTCAAAAACCGTGCTATTAAAGAGCTTTCTTTGTTGTTTCTTGCTAAGATAGTGCGTTCTTGTGTTTCATTTGAACAGCATATCTCGAAACAACGGCTTTTCGGTTTACCAACTGAACTAATGAGTAAAGGAAAACACTTCATATTAATAAGAAATCCACTTAACATACTGGTTAGCTTTCTCACTAAAGGTTCTTTTATTAGATCTCAGCTTTTTAGTCAATGTTTCATCTACTGTTCTTCTATGTTTTCAGCCTTCCTTTGAGAAGGTACAACCTCCATCGTTTCTTGAACTAGGCTTGGGGGAACTAGTGTCGATATACAGTGATCTTTGTCAGATGGGAACACCACCACCAGTCATCGATGCTGATGAGCTTCAACGAGATCCTGAGGTTTTGTTTCTGTAATATGTCTATGTCTCTTAACCTCTAGTCCTTGCATGTTTTGACATTCATACATATACAGAACACGTTACGCGGTCTTTGCGATGATTTGGAGATTCCATTTCAGGCCTCTATGCTTAAGTAAGTCCTCTTATTGCATTCTCTTTTGTTTTTATAAATGTTAAGATTGTAATAACTATATGGTTTGTTGTGTTTTGTTTAGATGGGAGGCTGGTCCTATACCAGAAGATGGAGTATGGGCACCATGGTGGTACAAGAGTGTGCATGAGTCAACAGGTTTCTCATCTCCAAAGAAGTATCCACGTGTAAGTCTCTGGTTTGTTTCGGTTATGGTTTTGAATTCAGTTTAAGGTGTGTTTTGTTTTCACAGATATTCCCTTTGTCACATTACGATTTGCTGGAGCAAAGTCTACCACTTTACAACATTCTTAGGAGCCACGTGAAGCACAAGTCCTCACTCTTGAGTTGTCCCTTGCCTCCTCCTAGTCTCCCGGTTCCTGAAAACGCCAAACTTCTTGCATGGGTTGGTGACGAGATCTTACCTCGTGAGATGGCAAAGGTGTGCTTTATATGCTGAAGAAAATATTAACGAGTTGCTGTTTTGTGATTTTCATTTTAAAAGCTGATTGTGCTATACTTCCTCTTCTTATTCTTTAGGTTTCAGTTTTTGACTCGGTTGTCCAAGGTGGTGACTCAGTATGGGAAGGACTCAGGATTTACAAGGGAAAGATATTCAAGCTTGAAGAACATCTTGATCGGTAATAACAACATTCAAAATGCTTAAGAAACTAAGAAGCAAGTAAAAGAGTTTTTCTAAGCAATGTTATTTTATATGTTGAAATGTTTGATTAGAATGTTTGATTCAGTTAAGGCTCTGGCTTTCGACAATGTTCCATCTCGTGAAGAGGTAAAGCATCTTGAATGTTACGACCATTGTTCTGTTGAAACAATATTGTTACCACCATAGCTTTATTATGGTACACCATACAGATAAAAGAAGCTATCTTCAGAACTCTCATAACAAATGGTATGTTTGACAATACACATATCAGGTTGTCTCTCACTCGTGGCAAAAAGGTATTGCGTTTATTTCAAGTATATTTTAAGTTTCTTTAAGAAACTTACGTTTTCATTTCTTAGTCTTAAAAAACTATGCAACTGGTTCGTTTAAGGTAACTTCTGGAATGAGCCCTACCTTCAATCGATATGGATGTACTCTTATTGGTAACCTTTCATCTTTATCCTAACAACTAAGGTTGGTAATGACTAATGAGATTACACTTTACATGCAAATTAAACTTTGTTCGTTGCAGTGCTTGCGGAATGGAAGCCTCCAGTCTATGACAATGATGGTGGGATTGTGTTGGTGACTGCAACCACACGCCGCAACTCGCCTAATGTATGAATTTGACTCAAGACTTCTCTTCATGATATAACTATGAATAAGTCTGTTTTTTATCTTTTTTGCTTTCGTTCAGAACTTGGACTCCAAGATTCATCATAACAACCTTCTCAATAACATACTAGCAAAGGTATTGTTTTTCAAATCAAGAAAGTTCAAGAATTGACATTGTTTTATGAGATTAATGTTCTTTATATATATTGAAAATAAAAACAGATTGAAAGTAGCAATGCGAAGGCCGCGGATGCCATAATGCTTGACAAAGATGGTTTTGTATCTGAAACCAATGCAACCAACATTGTAAGAAAGACTTTGATAGAGTTTTAATTTACAGAGAAGTTCATGTTGTTAACATATTTATTTTATGCTATACAGTTTATGGTGAAGAAAGGACGTGTTCTGACTCCCCATGCAGATTACTGTCTCCCTGGAATAACAAGAGCTACCGTAAGGAAAAAAAAAAACTCACATACTTTTGTTAAGAAACATCTCAGTAATAGACTTGATATAAAACATTTTTTGCATTTTTCCTATAATATTTCAAGGTTATGGAACTTGTGGTTAAAGAAAACCTCATCTTAGAAAGAACGAAGAATCAGTCTCTCGGAATTTCATACAGCAGATGAGGTCATTTCAGCTTACAAATGATCATTTTCGTCAAGGTCATTATGTGTGTGTCTCTTCCTCTAACAAAATCTAACAATGCATGCTTTTCAGGTATGGACAACAGGAACTATGGGAGAACTAAGCCCGGTACGTACAGTCTTTATTAGCTTACTAAAATAAAGCATCCTCTAACATTTTGCACCTGAATCTTTGACATTCAAACATCAATCTTTTCATAAAACATTTGTAGATAGGGAGTTTCCAGTTAGTAACTCATGGCTCTTGATGAAATCTTCAGGGGATCTTACTTAACCATTAACAAATAAATTAATCTCTAATCACAATAAGACAATAATAAGCTCTTTTGTTACACAGGTTGTGCAAATCGATGGACGTGTGATTGGTGAAGGAAAAGTTGGACCGGTAACAAGAACACTCCAAAACGCTTACAAAAACCTGACAGAGGATTCAGGTGTGCTAATACCCACATACCAAGCAGCCTGAGATACCAAAAAAGAGTGGTGGTAATAAAGAAGTGCGTCTTGGCTTTAACTTCTAGAAAGGCACTACTCGGTCAAATTATATTTAATTCAGCGTTCTTTGTTTGACCCAACGTGAGAACTGAAAAGTATGACCATTAATAAATAAAAGCGACCACGTATCGAGACTACACACAATCTCGAGATTAGATCTTTTGCCATTTCATTTATGGAAATTATTAAAGAGTTCATGATTCATTCATGTGAAGGATTCACGAGATAAACTGAATCAAAGGCCATGTTTGTTTTTTCTAATCTCGAATAAATGATATTTTAGCTCAATCATTAATTTTGTTAAATTTTAGACTTCAATGCAATATATCAGCATGGTGTCTACGCATCAGATTTATATTATGCAACCCCTATATTATGTAAGTTTAGGAAGTCATGGACATTTATTATGCCGCATACAATGTAACGAAATTTAGGCTATTTAGCATAGTTGTTGAACAATAAAACACAAGTACAAAAGCTGTCTGAAATATTATCGAAGACATAGTCAGAGTCAACCCTTCTCGTTATGTGATGTCTGAAATAATTAGATATATAAAGGTTAAATTGTAAACTGTAATATGAAAACGATGCATGATCTTGATTCCGTTGAAAAATATGTTTATCGATTGAACGAAGCTTGTATTGCCACGTGGAAGTCAGAACTGACACATTTGCTGACGTCACTGCAAGAACGCTCTAACATTAAAACTCACTTTCATCTCATCGAAGAGGCAAAACACACACACACGAAGAAGCATGAGAAGATCTGACCCCTTGACTTTTTCCGGCGTTTTGCCGATTGTTTTCTTGCTAATACTATCAGCGGCGGAGCTCGCGGCGGGCCAAGGACCGCCGCCGCCTGCTAATAGAAATGAAATGTATAACAACTACGGCAGGGTGAGTCCCGCCTTGGCGGTGATCGTCGTGATCCTCGTCGCTGCTCTCTTCTTTATGGGCTTCTTCTCCATCTACTTCCGCTCCTGCTCCGGCCTAGTCGACCCCGGCGCCTCCCCTGCTGCTGCTGGTGGGGTTAGATCCAGAGGAACCGTCACCGCAGCGGCGCGTGGACTCGACGTTTCGGTGTTGGAGACTTTCCCGACGTTCGTGTACTCGGAGGTGAAGACTCAGAAGCTCGGGAAAGGGGAGCTTGAGTGTGCGATCTGTCTGAACGAGTTCGAAGACGATGAAACGCTGCGTTTGCTGCCTAAATGTGATCATGTCTTTCACCCTCACTGCATAGACGCGTGGCTTGAGGCTCACGTTACTTGCCCTGTTTGCAGGGCTAATCTCTCTGAGGGAGAACCGGTCGAACCGGATGTTGAATTACAGGAGGTGGCGGTGAATCCCGAACCGGTGGTTGATTCTCCTGTACCGGAACAATCGGTTATAACTGAAGTCGATTCGAGGAGACTACCTGGAGTACCGGTGGATATCAAACGAGTGAAGTTCTCGAGATCGCATACGACCGGGCACTCGGTGGTTCAACCGGGAGAATGTACCGAGCGGTTTACTCTCCGGTTACCGGAAGATGTGAGGAAGAGGGTGATGGAGAATTGGAGACTAAACCGGTCTGGTAGTCTTGTGGCTCTTCCTAGGGGAGGAAGTTCAAGGAGAGGTAAACCATCAAGGGCTCGGTCTGATCGTTGGTTGTTCCGTAAAACGCCGTCGTTTATGTGGAGGAGCCGTGATGATGGTTCGATTAGGCTAGGTTCTACCCGTAGTATTCGAGCCAATGTGTCGAATTCAACCGGTGAGTCCACACGGTCGGACCGGTGGGCTTTTCTTAGAAACGGGTCGTTGTTGTGGAGGAACTCTTCGGTACATAAGGGAGGAGTCAATAAGGACGGCGAAGGAACTTCGGTTAAACCGCCCGGTACAGGTGGCTCAACTAGCGGTTCGATGAGATTACCGGTTTAGTTGACTTTTCTTTTGTAGCTGTACCTACATTTTTCTTATCTTTTTCATTTTTGTTTTGTATGGGATTGTTTATAAACACGCAATACATTTTCCTTTATTTTTTAAATTGTTAATTTTGTATTCTTGAGTTTCTGAAACGTACATATTAATCAAAGTCAAATCCAGATAAGAGATCTACTTTATAAAAAGCTTTTAAAACAGGTAGATAACAATAAACAACAGATAGTGGTGATGCGAGGTGAGGTGAGGTGCGGTGTGGTGCAGGTAGGTCTCTGGGTTCTTGAAATATAAAAAGGTTTTATTCGACTACAAAAAATAGCTCTCTGCATGATAAATAAGAGAATGGAATATAGTTTTTCTATTTTTTCTGGTTTTTATCAGACGAAATATAGTTATATACTCACAGTTGCTCAAAAAAAAAACAGTTATATACTCACTTTCATGTACAGAAAAGTAGTACTCAAGGAGATAGACATGAACTATTTGAATGGTTTATAGCCAGAGTTTACTTGACAGTTATACAAAAGTCTACATGAGCTAACAAAACGTTATATGAGTTTGATCATTATTTTGTACGAATTCGAATAATTGTCTTCTTGAGAAGAATATATTATTACAGTTAACTTCAAATTTTTTTTTGATATTATATGGAAAATTATTGACCGCCACTAGGCCTCCGGTCAGATCACGGACTCTCATGGCGTCTGAATAATCATTAGTCAATGTTAATACAGAAGGACATAATTAAATATTCGTTGTTAATGCACAATGCTATTTTTCACATGTGCTTATGCGCAACAAATGCATACATTAGAACCGCCCAAATTATGTTTATCGACGACAAACAAAAACAGTTAATGTTTGCACGCTGTGACGACTGGACTTGTCAAAGATCTTTTTAATTATGGTTAAGTGGACCATTTGCGAGGCTTAAGAGTATATAACTATTAGAGTTCATACAAGACTGTTCACGTATATCATGTGACTGAACGAGACAATATTTGAATAGCCCCATAAACATTATTTCTAGTGTACCATCTACTGGGATTTGAGCTCGTACGACTAAGACCCAATAAAGCTAACTAGCCCAAAACCCAGATCCTAATTGGTTTTTGCTTGATACTCGGATAGACTCGGCAAGAAAAAGGAGATAGATACAACAACAGAGTCAAATGCTGAATCCCATCAAAATTAATATGATTTAGCTCACTGGCTAAGGCCACTGTAATCGTGGCCATAATCCTAGAATTGTAACATAAGTTAGAAACTCGAGCTGGTTAATAAGAGGACATGCTTTAAATAAATTGATCATCATTAACAATGTAGTTTACTCGTGAATTAAGTTGATTAAGAAACGATAGCTTTCTTTGTATAGCTCAGTTTGGTTTAGTTAGGTTGCTAACTTGCTATGTATAGAGACATAAACTGCGTGTTATATGCATTTCGACCGTTTAGAAAGTTTCTTACAGTTAGATATTTTTGAATTAAAGTTTTGTTGACATGTTTGAAAATGCGTTATAGTCAATGTCTTGTCGAACATAGACACAAAACACTTGAACTTTGTGCACCACTCAACGAATTAATGTCCATTTATTCTTCTTTTCGTTTTATACATTAAAAGAAAATCTTTCGGTGTAAATGGTTTAAGATTGCCATCGACAAAAAAAAGCAAAGTTGCAAGAGACTGGTATAAAGAAAAGTGCAGAGAATATTTGAACTGTGAGTAAACCGCTCATGAGGGACATCGGGTAAACAGGTAAACAAGTAACCTTTTTTTTTTGTGCAACTGTAAACAAGTAACCTAAAAAGCAAAAGTTGAATTTTCTTTTTCTCATAAGAATATTAATAAAAATGTTCTGATCAGCCAGAAAGATTGCCGGTTCATTTGGTTCAGTATTAAATCTAAACAAATTTTTTTTTTTTTGAAATCTAAACAATTTTGCAAACCAGCCTGTAACAAACATCTTATGACCTAAACGCGAATGTGCATTATTGTATATATATAAAGTAAATCAAGTTACTGAGGATGTTGTACCATGATGAAGGGGACAAAAGTGAAAGTCTATGATGGAGGAAAACAGAGATCAGTCATATTAAAAAACATGAATGGGTTATGATTATTACATAACAGTATATACATGAATGTGTGTGTCTGTAGACCAATGTAGGTGCAGTTCAGGGAATCTAACTTCCCTCTTTTTCGGACCAAAGCAGATGTTTTCAATCTGCTTCATGTCTTGTCAACCCCAACCAATAAAGCTTTTTCCTTCCTCTTACTGCTCTTTTCTTTCTTGATCCTTGGGATTTGATCTATTTCGATTTTACCCCCACTGATCTCCTTTTCTTACTTAAAGCTGGAAGAAACATGATGGTTTGATCTATACTATTAAAGCAGGATCCTATTGTCATAATTACCTTAGGGGCATGTTTCCTTCACTAACATTACATGTTTCATTAAGGGTAATTAAGTAATATTAATAACAAATCTATATTGGGTCATTATTTTTGGATCCAGCCCAAATCAAATCTCTCTTGGGCCATTTGGACCTATTAAAAAATCAGATTCAATTCTCACTTTTTTTTTTCTTTGGGCCATTGAGTCCAAGTTCAAATAATTTTTTTTCAACTATTCTTAATTATTATTTTTTTCTTTTCTTAATATAATTTAAGCATTCATAAAAATAATTGAATTTTTTTATTGAAAAGTATAAATCTTTATTAAAAGTATATAATTTTTAATTAAAATATTAACCCCACAATAAAATTAATTTATCAGAGTTATATCAACTTAATTCATTAAAAAAATAAAGTTTAATTTTTTTAACATAAATAGTCATTTAAAATGAAATACGATAAATAAAGATAAAATTTTTAAGTCTTTTATAAAATAAAACACAAATATATGAAAATGTGACATTTACTAAATATTTATCAATTGAAGAAAAAAACAAAAATAAACCCGCGCTTTGAAAGCGCGGGTCAAAATCTAGTTTATGTGTTAAAACAGAGTTTATCTTAACGTCCATAGAACTATTATAATTTGTGACAATTAATTGAAGCGCTCTAACTTTTCCCATCACCTAACTTCCACGATATTTCTCGTTTCCAACCAAATGTATGGGATTTTAACTCTTTTATGTTGATAATATAGAATATATATTGCACGATATTAATTTTGTCGCTTACAAAATTGTTAACAAATCATGTCTATATAGTGCCCTAGTGCTTTCGTTCTTGTTAATTTACTCGATAAAGTAGAAACTGAATCAAGATTGAAGGAAAGAAAATAAATGAAACAACAAGAACCACTGAACTCATAATCTTATCATCAACAAGATTGAGTCATTTGAAATATAGATATTTTTAGTGGTTTGTCATTATGTGTGTGTTACAAACAAGGGTATATATGTCTATTTTATATATATATGCACATACATATAAATTCAAAAGTTAGTTGTATTTGTACCTACCAAAACAATACAAATCTTTCTTTAATGCATAGACACATTGGTAGATACCATAGAGACTGCCATATAGTTTATGTGAACCAATTTTGGATATGAAGTCCATAGACTCCACCTCTGGACATCCTTACAAGTTACACTACATCTTTGCTTATTGCGCGTATCAATTCAACAGAAGTTATGTTAACTTAATTCGATAGAGAAATAAGCTAGTGAATTTAGGTTTATGAATGTGTTAGAAACGTGTGGGGGTTACATCACCGTACGTCGACATAAAGCCCCATGATATCAATCAAAGCTTAGTTTGTTTACCTCTTCGTAGCCTCGCATTTTAATTTCATAATTTATTAGACATTCAGATTAATTAAAACATGAATATCTTTAGTCTTTGTCATTACAAATGAGCGGTAATTCTCTATTGTATTGAGGAATTATCAATTAACAAAAAGCATTATCAATATATATTTTAATTTTATTTGTATTGTAAGAAAAACAACTTCTAAAAAGTAAGACGAAAATGTTTTTTTTATTAAAGACGAAAAATGTTTATTTGCTTTTATAACTTGTTTGAGACATCGACTACTAGACTACAAGCAAACTTCGTCTAAATTCTCACACGTATCTTCCCATTCGTCATTTGACCTTCGGAATCAAACATAACGCGTGATACAGTTAGTTCTTATGTTTGTTCTTTTTGGTGGTCAGTATCAAATCCATGTTTCCAGGAGGGTTGATTAATATAAATCACTCAGAGGATACCAATATAATGCATGCAATGAAGACACATTTATATCAAAATATAACATTTTCTTTAAAAAAATAAACGTAGCTAACAAAAACTTACTACATTGGATTTGAAAGAGTAGATGAGGTCCAGCGTCCAAAACGCCAAAACAACAGTTAGTACTCATCGGCATGTGCTTTAAAAAGACCCACATCATCTAATGAGTCCAAAATATTTGCGATTTTTATTTATTAGTCAAATGTGTATAGAAGAAGTGGTACTAAAAGCAAACAAAAATATAATTTTATGGATAATTTTATGGAAAAGATAAAGGAAAAGTAAAGCCTAGTTTCTCCGTACATAAATTAAAAGAACTTCAACTGTATCTTTTATAACCTATGCTATTAATCTGTGTCATTCTGTATCTCCATGTCTAACTGTTAATATATATTTCATGTAAATACTAGAAGTTGAGCTTTTCTCTTTATTAAAAAGAGTCTTACTACATGCAATAATAAACTAATCCCACATAACAATTGTTTTTTGTTTGTTTAAACTACATTACAAATTTGCTTAACGAGTTCCAAAGTCTCTTTTAACAGCAGTGAATTCAAACAATCAGAATGAAACTGATAAGCGTGAAAGAGGTTGAAAATAAAACAGACTGACAAATAAAATTAAGCTGACAACAATGTTCGTCACGAGGTTGGTTTTCCGTAGAGAAAAGACGAAAGAAACAGAGAAAGTTATTTATCTAGAAAAAACAAGGGTCTAAAATATCTCTGAAAATGATTGATCAAAATATCTTAAGACACTGTTATTTTTATCTCATCTTTTCTTTTAGTTTTCTTAATAGCTTTTGTGCGTGTTTTTTTTTGGATCAATGCTTTTGTGCGTGTTTTATTTGTTTTCTTTGGTCGGAGAAATATATCACTTTCTGAGGTTGCCATGGACCGACCTCCGACGTACTTTAAAAAAAAAAGCCTAGTGTGTAACCGTAGGTCCCTAGAGTCACGTAAGTTGTAAGTTTGTAACGTTACATCTAAACATTAGTTATGGTCGAACCTACCTGTGTATATATATCTATAATCTACGGTTAGTATGGCTATTATTTTAATCAAACACACAGTCAAAAGTTATGCTTAGTTTAAAAATGCACGATGTGAATTAATAACAATGGCATTACTATTGATAGTATTTCTCTATCCTTCATGGTGTGTATAAAACTATTGTGGATTTGTTTGAAGAAAGCCACTTACTATTATGATACTATCTCACTGATGAAGTGGTGCACATGCGCCACATGCACTAGCAAATTAAGTCAAGTTTTATTTCTAACACAAAACCTCTAAGATATTTCAACTAGCTAATTAAGAAGTAGTTTACTAATAGTTTATCTAATTTCAGACTTGTGTTGGTGGTTGAAAGCTGGCCTAAGAGAGCTCTATTCACAGCAAAGAGTGGAATCGATATAATTGTTCTTCCCTTTTTCTCTGTCTCATGTATTCATATCAATAACATATATTTGTATGTTGTGTGATTGAATTTTCTATGACCATTCCATGAAAAACATATAGAAAACCCTCTAAGTTTTATGTATAAATTAGGGCCGTTCAATATGGTAAAACCGAACCGTACCGTACCGAACCGAACCGAACCGAAATAGACAATATGGTTTGGTTTTGGTATGTACCATATAAACCGAATGGATATAATTTTATAAAAACCGTAGGATTTGAATATGGTTTGGTATATAACCGATTAAACCGAATAAACCGAACAAAACCGATTAAAAGTAGAAACATGTAAATATATATCTATTTTATAACAATACATAAAAATCTATTTGTTACATAAGTTAAATTTGTGTTAATAACTATTACCATAATTTTATAGTAATAAAAAACCATAATTTGTAAAACATTTGAACTATAACTTAATAACATTACATCGCAATTCATACATATTATTTTCTAAGTCTTTTTTTGATCTTTTGATTTATTTTAGTCTTCACTAAATTAATATGAAGATTATAAATTTGATGAAAAATAATTAATAGAAAATTTTTAATTGAAAAAGCATGACTTTAATGAACACTAAATATGGAAGAGTGGAAAAACTTTATTTCATGTTTCGGTTCTGTTTCATATTTTTATTTTCAAAATTTTAAGCTTTGCTTTTAGTTATAGATTTGATTATTTTATTTTATGGTAGAAGCATTTTTACTTTTTTGTTCAGTTATTTGAACATGTAATTTATTTTTAATAAATTAATGTGTTGACAATATGACTCTAAAATTCATATAATATGATCTCTAACAAAATAATTATGTTTTTTGGTATAAAACCGAATAAACCGAAAACCGACGGTATATAAACCAAACCGAACCAAAGTAAATATGGATTTAGAATGGTAGTTATATTTTACTAACCGAAATACCGAAAACCGAAAAAAACCGAACCGAAACCGAACTGATATCCGGATTGAACACCCCTAGACTATAAATATGTATATTTTTATTTATGTATAAATATCTTCGACGAGAAAAGTTACCAAATCAAATTTTCAGTAGTTTCCATCATAAAACTAGAATCAAATTAATTTATTATTGTTTTTTCTTAATAAACTTTCAAAAAGATTTGGGTTGATACTACGAGAAATTAAATCATATCGCCAACCAATTTATGTTGACAATCCAACAGTCTTTAAGAAACATTTCGTATGTGGTGTATTAGTAGTATATACGAAAGATCTAGATCGCACAATTTACCATTATAGGAGTTTAAAATTATTGTTTGAATTTCAGTAGCTGTAGCTTCTTTGTTTGCGTAAGTGATGTTGTTTAAAGTTTAAACAAGTCCATCTTGATGACAAAGACCGCTTTCTTGCTTGTGACTGGATCCAAAACCCTCTCTAGTCAACAATCATTAAAATCATTGATCACAAATCATTATTGTGATCCCGAAAATTTGATGTTAATATCAGTGTCTACATAAAACTATTGTAATGTAATAAGTCTACAAGGAAATAAGATATGCTATGATCAGTAAGATGAACTTATGAAAATACAGTTGCAAAAAAAAAAAAAAAAAAAACTTATGAAAATACATTAGATAATATCTACGAAATTACGAATAAAAGTAAATCTAATTATTGAACATTAATACAGCTAAGTATTGTAGTTAAAGAATCTTAAATATTCGAATTGTATGTTAATCAATCGTATTCCAGAAGATGAATACAGCTAAGTACAGTGACGAAGCGAGGCTGTACTTAGTTCTGCCAAAGTGAAAGAAGCTGCCTTCAAGCTTCTTCTTTCTCTTAACTCTGTACCAGAAGAAAAAGTACAAACTTTATAATTAATTTTTTTAAAACAAAACGAATAATAATTAAGAAAATAGTAAAGTAATGATAATTAAAAAAGATTATTTGCAAAATCAAAATGAAAGATATCCTTGCTTCTTGTGCCACCACCGCTCTCTTTTACAGACATAGAAAATAAGAAACCCTGATACAGAGATATTAAACAAGACACAAGTGTTCAGCGTGTTTTTAATCTCTTTCTCTTTCTCTTTCTCTTTCTCTTTCTCTGTTTCTGTCCTTGAGCAACAACAACCGCCTTTATTACACAACATACCCCCTTCTTATAATCTCTTATCTACTACCCTGTTCCCTTCAAAATAAGAGTTTCAGACAGAAACTCTCTCTCTCTCTCTAACCATAGTTTTGTCTGTAAAAACCCACAAATCTAAGAGAAGTTATGAATAAACAAGATGTTATGAAGCTTCAGGTACACGTCTCCTTCTATTCTTTTCTCTCCCTTCAAGATTGTGTCTGTGTGTGCTAATTCTGTTTACTGCTGTGTTTTTTTTTGGGCAGACTTGTGTTCTGAAAGTGAACGTACACTGTGAAGGCTGTAAGCATAAAGTGAAGAAACAGTTGCAGAAAATCGAAGGTTTGTGTTCTTTCTTCTCTGAAAACAAATAGATCTATGATTTATTGAGTTCCCCTTGTTGCTCTCCTCTCTCACATGAAAATTTTACTCTGTTTTATAAAACATAGAGTCCAAAGTTTTGAGATTTATCTCCTGGTGGTACTCTGTTTCTATGTTTCTTTCTTAATTCGACCATGGAGTTCAAAGTTTTGAGATTATCTTCTTGTGGTACTCTGTTTTTATATATTACTTTTTAAATTCAATTTATTGAGTTCAAAGTTTTAAGATTTATTCTCTAGTGGTACTCTGTTTCTATGTTACTTTATAAAGTTCAAAGTTTTGAGATTTTATCTTCTGGTGGTACTCTGTTTCTACTTTACTTTATAAAGTTCAAAGCTTTGAGATTTTAAGCATTGGGGAAGAATCTGAAATGGTTTTGGTTTTTGATTATCAGGAGTGTACTCTGTAAAAGCAGATGTGGAACAGGGGAAAGTCACTGTCACAGGGAACGTTGACCCTGCTCTTCTCGTTAAGAAGCTGAGCAAGTCAGGGAAACACGCCGAGATCATAGGCGGTGGTGGCGGCGGAGGAGGAGGAAAAGGGTTTGCTAATCTCAGTATGAATGGAAACGGTAAGGGCAAAGGTGGAAAAGAGAGCAACCAAGTAAAGGGGAAAGGTAACGGTGGTGGTGGTGGTCAGAATCAAGGGCATGGTCAACCAATGCAGTTGACTCCTCAGCAGATTCAACAGATGATGATGATGAGGGCTGCTCAAGGTGGTGGTGGTGGTGGTGGGAAGGATATGAAGATGATGATGCCTCCTGTGGCGTCTAAGGATCAGAAGAAGTCTGTTAAGTTTGCTGAAGAAGATGATGAGTTTAGTGATGATGATTATGATGATGAGTTCAGCGAGGATGATTATGATGACGATGAGTTCGATGAGGAGGATGGTGAAATGGGAGGACATGGTCATGGAGCAGGAGGAGGTAATCATCACATGCCTCCAAATAAGATGATGATGATGCCTAACAAGATGCCACAAATGGGTCAGCATGGTGGTGGGCCTAAGGGGCCTAATGAGATTATGATGATGATGAATGGGTTCAAAGCCGGTGGTGGTGGTGGAGGAGCGGGGAAGAAAGGAGGCGGAGGAGGTGGTGGGTTTGAGATTCCGGTGCAAATGAAGGGAATGGGTGAGGGTAAAATGGGAAAAGAGGGAAAGAAAGGAGGTGAGAAGGGTAAGAAAGAAGGAAAAGATAAAAAGGGAGGTGGGGGCAAAACGGGGAAAACAGAAGCCAAAAGTGGTGGTGGTGGCCTTCTAGGGTTTTTCAAAAATGTTAAAAGTGGAAAAGGAGATGAGAAGAAGGGAGGTGGTAAGAAAGAAGGTGGTGGTGGTGGGGGTGATAAGGTAAAATCCTCTGGTGGTGGGGGAGGAGGTGGAGTTCATCATTATGATAGTGGGCCTAAAAAGGGAGGAGGTAAATCGAAAGGAGGAGCCCATGGGGCCCATGATATTGAAGAGCTCATCAAACACAACAAAGCAGGCGGAGGAGGAGGTAACAAGGGGAATCATAATCATAGTGCTAAGGGGATGGGTGGTCCAATGGGTCCAGGAGGTCCCATGGGTATGATGGGACAAGGTGGTCCAATGGGGATGATGGGTCAAGGTGGTCCAATGGGACATCAAGGCGGCGGCTCCTACCCGGCGGTACAAGGTTTGCCGATGAGTGGAGGAGGAGGAGGATATTATCCACAACCACCTCAGGCAAATCATCAAATGAACCAACAACAGTACATGCAAATGATGATGCACCAGCAGCAACAACAACAACAACAAGCTGCTGCAGCTCATGGAGGATATGGTGGTGGTCACGGTGGAGACATGTACCACCCGATGATGTATGCTCGGCCATATCCAGCAGTGAATTATGCTCATCCACCGCCAATGCCGCCTCCACACTCGGGTCCTTATACTGATATGTTCAGCGATGAGAATCCAGCTGGTTGTAGTATCATGTGATCTTTGGTTATGTTAAGTAGACAAACCTGATCTGAATATGTTTTATCTTAATCTTAGGAGTCTTGTGTTATTTTCTTCTTTGGAGCTGTCGTTTTCTTTTCTAACTCTGCCTAGGATATGAATAATTTCTTTTTTGGTGGCATGATGTTTATAATATCTCGAGTTTGGTAAAAGATGGTTACAAAGTAAGATATTTATTTAGCTTTGTTTTTCTGTGTGTGAAAATGATGGATTATGCAGCTCCCTCCTCTAATAGTAGGTACAAGAGCAGGTCAACTTGTTATAGTATGCTACTAACTTTCATAACAAATCCTATAAAATTTGATCTGTAAAGATCCGTGCTGAGTTGATTATGTTGTTTTTGAAAAAGGTGTGGATGATAAAAACCTTTGAGGATTAGCTATTGTTTCGGTCATATATGAAATATTTATCCGAAGGTCAAACTAGTGAATGAAGGGATTAGCTATTGCTTTCCTGATTCACCCACAGAAAACTCTTGAACTTGAGATTTGTATCGTTTTTTGTAATTATACGAAACATCACGTTTTAATTTAATGGATATCAGTTTAGAAAAGAGTCTAAAATGGCCATGTTTGATTTCTATGTAAACAAATGCGACTTTCTTAATACAGTACAAAAAATTAGTAAATCTGAGAGAACACATTATAAAAAAAACACATTACCCTTAGTTTATAAAAACAAAATTTCTAAAAACCTTTATGAATAATCATACTGTGACTGTGAACAGATAGAGCTTCAGCACAACCGCAAGCCCCAGCTGCAAAAGAAAGATGCTTGCGATTATCAGGATCGATCTCTCCCCAGCGGAATTGATATGCGCTTTGAGGTTCAGAGCCACAAATGTTGCAGACATGAACCCTGCTACACCCGCGATGACCCATCTGAAGATCTCCACTGGCACCACCGAGAGGCACTGCAGTTCAACACACACCGATAAAAAAAAAGTGTCAAAGTCTCATTCATCATATACAGATGTTTTGATTTTTATTTAGAAGGAGAAGTATTGGTACCAATGCAGGGATGAAGATGAACAGGGAATAGCCGTAGAGGCAAAAGAGCTGGACTAGCCCCGAAGGTGCAGAGAAGTACTTGAGAACCACATATAACGCGAGAGGAACCAGCGTGACATAGCCATAGAAAACACCAGCGGACCAAGTCACCAGATTGATATCATAGTTCCACTCTTGTTTCTTCCATTTATGCGCTACGTACGTGACAAACGTGCCGATAGACGCCGCCACGAATATCAAAGTCGTGCATATCCAGAACGGACCATACCTAACAAAACACAAATCAACCGAGTTTCATTCGTAAAGTCAAAAAGAAAAAGACTACAACTCTTACAAGTCAGGCTTATCAGCAGTCTTCTCTGTAAACGTTCCGCGGAACGGGAAGAGAGATTCCTTGAGTCTGTCCAAGACATCCGAAGTGTCGACGTCGAAGAACGGCTTGTAAGCACCAACAGTAAACTTATGGAGCCAGCCACCAGACTGAGGTTCATCTGTACTACTACTACTACCGTTACCAGGTCCAGAAAATGTATCTGCACCAGTGTTCAAATCAAAGCTCAATCATACGTTTCCACATCTTATAACTTCATATAGAATAAAAACTCCATACCATCAGCATCACGAGGGGGATTACTCCCACCAGAGATCTTGCCCTGAGATGGAGGAAATGTTTGAAGATTTGATTCTGCAACACAAACAATGCATTTAGATTCCAGCTAAACCTAGATTCTTTCAAGAATCCATAGCAAATTGCTTTCTTCTTTAGCTTCAATTTCAAATCAATTTCGTTCAAACCTAACCGCTCTACAATCAAAATCGAATGTTTTACCTGCGAATTTGACGGTGGTGTGGCCTGGATCTGGAACGGACTACGATCAACACAAACGAGATCAGATCGGAGGAAGTACAGACGTAGATGATACTCATGTATAACAATCGAATCGGAGGAGTGAACTTACAGGTACAGATCCAGAGACTTTCTGGCTGTCGATCGTCGTGTAGTTCCCGCCGGTCATCATCTTGATCTCCTTGTCGATCTCACGTTCGTCGTCTCTCAGGAATCGAGAAGAAACTCGCCTTTGTAACAGAGGGTAACCTTCTTTTTCATTTAGAAGGTTTCGTGCCACTTGATGTTTATATACCTTTTCTCGAATTTAATTTAAAAAAAACAGAAATTATCATATTTATCTGGTTAATAGAAATGTTTTAATTAGATGATTATGATTATTTGGTAATTGATTTAGGAAAATTATTTTTGGTAACAAATTTAATTGCGTTAAGTGGAAAGTATATGATAAAGATCACACGCGTTTTCTAATTAATTGTTATATAGTCAAAAATCAAAATGTAATGAAATAGCATGATGCACGTACGGTTAAACTGTAATAATGTTATGCAGTTCTATTCAACACGAATGCTTGAATTGTTTAAATGTTAACAAGGAAAGGATTTTCTATTCAACAATAGGGTATTCAAATTAATGCAAGTAATTAAAAGCTTTGAACACCCAAAAAGGTAACAAGATAACAGAAACAAGAAGACCAATTGTATCAATGTCTAGATATTCAATCTCATCCGTTGATCCTTTCACACAAACGCAAATATCACACTAAGACGTGACACTTGGCTTAAGGTACTGGATATGCTACTTGGAATCGACCAGTAATATAAATAGAGATGAAAATGCTACTTTGAATTCTCATCTTTCATAAGCTTAGTTACCATATATCTCGTCTTTATTTGCATTTTGACCTTCAAGGTAAAATCTCTCTTACTGCTTTTGAGCCTTTGAATCATTCTGAAAAGTATGCATGGATCATCTACCCTCTCTCTGTTTTTGACTCTAATTCAGTAATTTGATCTTATGGGTTGTATAAAAGTCTTCTCCTTTTCAACATACAATGCCATTATGACTTGATTCTTAAACCTCTAGGCCATAGTTCAGTCTTATTCTGAAAAGTGTTTTGATGTTTGTTTGCAAAATCAGATGATGAGTACTTTTGGTTCTGAAAGTGTGCATCTTTATGATGGATCATCTAGTCTATCTCTGTTTCAGTAATTTCATCTTGTGGGTTGTGAAAAAGTCTTGTCCTTTTCAACATACAATGCCCTTAAGACTTGATTCTTAAGCCTCTAAGGCCATAGATCTTCTCAGATGTCATCTTACAAGACATGTATATGTTTATCCTTAAAATTATTTTGATGTTTGTTTGCAGCATAAGATGACGAGTGGTTTTGGTTTTGGTTTGGGAGACTCAAATGGCTCGAAAAAACCTGTACGAATCGTTGTAGTTGGTGAGACAGAAACTAGGAAAACAAGTTTGATCATGGCTGCAGTAACTGATCATTACTATCCTGAACCTAACATCCCTCCTATGTTACCTTATACAAAACTACCTTCTGAATATTGCTCTGAAGATGTTCCGGTTACCCTTATCGACACTTCTTCAAGGTAAATGTTTATTATGATTTGTGCATATATTGACATCATTAAGGGATGTATATAATATAATATTCTGTAGATAGGTTTATATTTAAATATAATGGTTTTTATTCTATTGATGTCTTTGTTAATAACATTTGCAGACCAGAAGACAAGAGAGATGTCATTAGAGAAGTCAAGGAAGCAGATGCAATAGTTCTGACGTTTGCAATAGATAGACAAGAGACTTTGGACCGTTTAAGTGAATATTGGCTTCCTCTGTTCCGACAACTAGAGGTTTAGTTTCATTCTTTTTTTATCTCTTCATCAATCAATTTTGTAATTTTTCTTATTAAATGTTTGTCTTCTGACATTTCTATTACATAGGTGAGAGTCCCTATCGTAGTAGCATGTTATAGTGTTATCAAAAACGAACATAATCCGGTCAACATTGAAGAAATAACGTTACCTATAAGGCAACAATGTCAAGAGATAGAGATATGCATTGAGTGGTCTGCTCCGTGGCTATCTGATATCAGTTGGCTTGTGAGTGAGATCTTAACACTTTAAAGCATTTCAACCTTTTACTATACTTCATGTCTGAAAACGACCAAACTGATTTTTGTGCAGGCTCAAGCGGTTTTTGTGCAAGCGCAAATATCGGCTATGTACCCAATAGGACCAGTGTATGATCGAGTAACCAATTCACTGAAGCCTCGCTGTGTTGCTGCCTTAAAACGTATATTTGATCTATATGCGCGTAACAATGATTACATTCTCAGTGATGACGGGTTAAGCGATATGAATGTTCGTAGCTTTGGTATACCAGTGATGCCTTCTCGTAGTAGAGAATTAATAAAATCTGTTCAAGAACTGTGTCCACTAGGAGTCAAAGAGAACGGACTCACAATAGATGGCTTCTTGGTTCTAATCACAAAGCTTATCAACGATAGAAAACTCAGAACGTTATGGACTATTCTTAGGACACTAGGATATAACAATGATTTAAGACTTGTACATGAGATGATTCCTTATTCATCATTCAAACGCATGCCTGATCAGGTAAACATCTTCAGAAATATAGCACTCTATTGTGATTATTTGCTGCTGTTCTGATTTGGCTTTTGTGCAGAGTGTTGAGCTGACAGATCAAGCTATTGGATCCTTAAAGAGAGCCTATCACCGTTTCGATAAGTTGGGACCTCAAATGATGGAATCTCTCTTTGAAACTGCACCTGAAAGGTAACCTTTTCACTTTCAAAAAGAGCGCAAATTTTGAATATAATGTAGTCCTTGTATCTACTTATGTGTAACTCCATTGATTTGATTCATTAATAACAGTCCTTGGAATGGAGCTCCTTATAAAGATGCTACAGAGAAAACTAGCAATGGAGGATTATCACTTGAAGCTTTCCTCTCACTGGTAATCAAGAACGGTTTCAAGAAGATCCCATATCAAATGTTTACAATTTGTCCTAAATCTTTAAAACTATTTCTATCTTTGCAGTGGTCATTGATGACACTACTAGATCCGGCTAGGAGTCTTGAATATTTCATTTGCATTTGTCACCCTGATGATCCATCTTCAGCAGTTCATGTTACTAGGAGGAGAGAGCTAGACCGCAAGGAGCAAACATCTGTAAGAAAAGTTGTTCAGTGTTTTGTCTTTGGACCTAAGAATGCTGGAAAGTCTGCACTGCTCAATGGATTTATTGGAAGGTTTGTTTGTTTTAAAACTCAGGTCAAGAAAAATTGATTTTACACAACATAAAATATATGTCTGATTGTATATGATCTTAGGCCATATGATGATGACAATAGAGATGGATTAGGTGAGGAGCGTTATGCTGTTAATATGGTTGGGAACTCTGGTGTAACTGGAGGTACAAAGAAAACTCTGGTGATGAAGGAGATTCAATATCAAGAAGATGGATTCCTATTATCAGATGAAGCATTGGCTTCTTGTGATGTAGCAGTCTTTGTTTATGATTCTTCTGATGAGTCTTCTTGGAAGAGAGCCATTTATATGGTTTCTGAGGTTGCAACAATTAGTGAAGACGCAGGGTTTGTGTTTCCTTGTCTAATGGTTGCAGCTAAAATGGATCTTGACTCATTCCCAATGGCAATTCAAGAATCCACTAGGGTAAGTACTGATCTTCCTTATTGATTAATAATCATCAAAAGATTATGTAATAATAATGTTTTCATGTAAATGAGATCTTGCAGGCTACACAAGAGATAGGGATTGAAGCTCCAATACCAATCAGTTCCAAACTTGGAAATGTCGATAACTTGTTTCACAAGATACTAACAGCGGCTGAGCATCCTCATTTGTGTATTCCAAAGATTGAGTCAAAGAGGAAAAGGGTCCTCAAGCTAATCAATTCTTGGATTCCAGAATGTTGGGTCAAATGCTTCTGTATTTCATCATAATATGTATGGATTCATAGTTGGACAGCTGCTAAAGAAAGATTCAAAACTGTATTGGAGAGATTGTGTGTTTAAGTTATTTGTTCATGGATGCTTTGTTTAAGAATTAAAGGATTGTTTTCTATAAATTTCATTTTGTTTACTCTCAATAATTACCAGTAGAAGTCAGAATTAAAGAACAAAATGAAGGAAAGATCTAAAGACGTAACTACACAGCTTTGTACCACAAAAAAAAAAAAAGAATTGTATAAAAAGACCAAAACCTAACTCTAAAGTTTCACAACTTCACTCACTTGAACAAGAAACAGAACTAGAGCCATAGCTAATAGCCTCCAAACTAGAATGAGTCATATTAGTCATCCATCTCCTTGGAACTCCCTTTGATTCTCCAGCAAGATTATATGCATATGATCTCCACTCGTTCTCACCATCTTCACAAGAACTCACAAAACCTAACCTTCTCATCTTCTGAGTCCTCTCAAGAACAATGAGACTAGAGAAAGTCGAAAAGCTATTACCAACAAACACATCAGCTCTTAAACACACCTCATAATCTATAGCAGATTGTATCAAATAAGAATATTTCCCATAAACCTCCTCTTTAACCCCAAGCTTCTTCTTCTCATAAGGTACTAAACCGTCTCTCCAACCATTTAAGACCGATGATTCTTCATCTTTTTCATCTAAGAGACTATCTGCTACTGCTAAGTAAAGAACTGTTGGAGTCTTTAAACCAGATATGTTCCCTACTCTCTCCATGATCTCTCTTTTGCTACTACAAATCTCTGAAACCTTTAGCCTTTGCTCTAGCTTCTTACAATGTATCATCCAATCTATCTCTATCCTCATGTGAACCGCAACAAAAGGGACAAGACCCGTCCTGATTCTATTATCTCCCCCTCCTTGTCTGATTCTCGTCACCACTTTATCTGCTTCTCTCGAGATCTCATCGACCACAACCATACACTCAAAGACCTTAGCATAGTCCTTAACAGGCCAATGATCATGCCACAAGAAAGGGTTCTTTCCTACGACACGGACCACTTCAAACTCATTAGTTGCGGACTGTTTCAGCTGTTGCAAGTCTCTCTCCACTGTCCACCTCCTTCCACTGCCTTTCTCTAGGTCAAAAGAATGTGTTCTGTTTCTAACGTCGGAGAACCGAGCGAGCCGCACGAACCCTTTGCAGAGAGAGTTGAATCTTTGGAACTGGAAGACTTTATCGAAGGGGATGGGACGGAGCTTGTCTACTTCCTTGTAGAACAAGGAAGCGCTTAGGCTAGGCATGAGAAGCGTTCTGTTCATGGTTCTTGCGGTCAAGCAAGCTCTTGCGAAAGCTATCTTCTGGTTGTTTAGTCCCCATACGATCTGAGGAACCTCGAGGAACTTGTGGGCTGTTGAGGAGGAATCTGACATGTAACGGGCTCGAAACAAGAAGCTACTGTTTCTGGTGGAGTAAGAGAGAGACAGAGCTCTGAAGAACAGAGCAATGCCAACAAGAACAAGGCATTTGCAAGTGATAGATTTTGAAAAGAGTCTTAGATTCTTGGAACTAAACTGAGAATTCATTGTTAATCACTTCAGATTCAGCTTCTTCTCCAACATCAAAATCTTGGTCTGAGTCGACGACGTTAGAAACCTGCAAGAATCAAAAACAGAGTATGCATTGAAGAGATAAGAACCCTAAAAGATTGAAACTTTATTCAAAATCTGGGACGGTCCCAGAACATAACATATTAACATGCATGATCGATTTTGAATCTATTTTAATGATCAGGATTAAATAAAAATCGCATCTTTTCTAGGTCTAAATAGGCTAATAATCAGAAGGAATAAAACCCTAGACGAGAGGAAGAATTTTGACCTACCTTACTTTTAATTTCTGATTTTTGTTTTTGCCTAATCTGCCAGTATCGTGATTACTAGACAAATTAAAACAAAATTACGATAAATCGCTCTAATCACGGATTATTAGGGTGTTTTTGGGAGAAAGCTTTGAAGCAAAGCAAAGAGAGAATCCAAAAAGGCTAATTAGAAAAATGTCAGATAAATAGAATCCAGCCAATCGTAGCCACTGACAAGAAGAATATGCAAACTGAGGTTTCAAGGGATGTTTAAAAAAAAGAAGAGATTGTATATTTGAAAATATTGAGATAGACGGGAGGTGAGGAAGGTTCTTGAACAGAACAGAGCAGAATCACGGAGAAAAGTGCAAAAAGCGAAAGTTTAAACGACAAATCTTGTGAATATAGGTAAAAGACTGAATTTAATATTTGAATAAAATGGTTAGAGTTTGGTGGAATATATACTTTTCTAATGTCACGCGTTCTGTTTAAATTTACGAGCTTATAGTTAACGTCCTGAAACTATCATTGTTTTCGAATGTGTCACGCCGTATTCAACGCATGATTTTCTAATACGGCATTACATTTATCCACCGTGTTCATATGCGTAATAGTCGATAGTCCCCACCCGTAGCCGTCATAAACGCAAGAGCAATACCGTGGAAGAGGCTTTATTATATAGTATAAAAATAATTTTTGTAGTTATGCAAAATGTGTTGTTTTTTTTTTTTTCCCCTCGATTAGAAATTTGATTAACGGGCCTAAAAAACCCCATAGTCCAACATACATAAGCCCAAGAAAGACGGACCAAAAATTAAAATAAGATTCCGGATCCAAGGCCCAACACCGAAAACCCTAGGCTCCACGAGACTCCGCCGCCGCGCGGACAAACGCTGCGGCTCCGACGTCGTCCTCGTTTCGAAAGACCACCGGGTAACCAACCGTCGATTCACCCGGATCCACCGGAACTCACTGACTCCACACCATCTCACCGCAAACGTCTTCAAGTCAAGTGAAACCCAATCCAGAGAGAATCAATCGACTGTTCGAGATCTCATCCGTCACCATTCATTACAATCACCGAGAGGAAGGCTTCACGCGAACCATTATCGTTAACCAAGGTCGAGCTTCGATCGTCCTCCGACGTCGTCGTCACCCAATCCAACCCAAACCAAAAACGTAAAACTAAAAGGAAAGAACAGACGAACCCTAAAACGGAACTAGGGAAACACCAGACGGCGAGGCAAGGCATGAAACGCCTTCACCCCCCGTGATCTAGACTGACGAGGACAGAGCTGACGAAGCCTCCACCTCTCGGGGACAGGAACCGGCGTCGACGAAGCTAGGAGAGCCTCCGCCTCCCGGAGGTAAAACCAAAAAGCCGAACAAGGGGCTTCACCGCGCCTTCCTCAATACGACCGCGCCCTTACGCCAGAAACAGAATCGCCACATGCGGCCTTGTTCCAGAGCTCAGGCAAGGCGGAAGAGAGAGGGGACTAGAGCAAAGCGAAATCGAAGGCTGAAACGGTAGCTTGAGGGGCTCCAGCGACGGCACGCACGCTCACGCGCCGCCTGTCCGCCGGACCCAAAAGAAGATCTGGTTTCTCTCTAGTAGTAATCCAAAGTTCTAATACTATCAAAAATATGCAAAATGTGTTGTTAAGCTGCAATATTCTTATTCATATATCCGTTACACAATAATAGCATTTGCTAATGATCTTTGGGTCAGGTTTGGCCCAACAATAAATAGAAGGATATGACTCAGACCAACATTTAGTAGCCCAAGTTTAATTTTTTTATCGCCATGTTTCTCAATGGATCGATATCAAGAAAAGACATGTTTTGATTGCAAGCTTAACTAGTTTACATTGATCTATTTCTTCAATTAATCATGAGAAAATACATTATTAGTTTTAAAACGTGGTACAGAAGAAAAGAAGAACTAAGCAAATCTTATGGGCTTTGTTAGATCGCTTGGCAGCCACAAGTCATCTCTTCAAGAGCGGTTCTAAGTCTTCTTGAACCACAAGGCACCGTTTGTCTCTGCAACATGAGACAGTGTTTCTCAAACATCTCCGCTGTAATATTTAATCTGAAATCAAGATCGAACAAGAACGTTCTCTCTAGCCTATTCATCTCTTCAGTGCTAACTCCTCCAATTTTCGCATAATAAGCATTATTATAACACCTAAACTCCATAAAAAAACAAGATAACAGGCTCGAATTATAAGCAAATAGACTACGAAAATTTTAGGTCTAGCTAGTTAAGAAGATACTAACTTGCGATCCAAGAATTTTGCTGCGACCAAGAGACTGGTGATGAGAAGACGGTGAACGTTAAGTGACGTGAGACGACGAGTCGTGCTTGTAGCCACTGGTATTTCTAGATACCTAATGATGTAAACAAAGGCTGCAACGAAGCACGCAGGGCTACACCGAGCGTACCTGTGGACTCTCTCTGTGTAACGTTGGATGTTCATGGAGGGTGATCTTGAGCCATGGAACATAGTGATCTCTTCGTCCCTGTTGATCGTAAAGGAGATTCAAACATGAGAGATCGGAGAGGATAGAGAAATTTCATTTCTACATATTGAATAAACTGAACTTGTTGCGTCTTGTGTGGAATGGCTTTTCGTTCTTTTGAATCATCTTCGTAAGAACTGAGGCGAGAAGGGTGATGACATGAGGAAGGGTGGAAGTAGAAGGCTGATCGTAGTCTTCTATAAGACCTAACCATTGAAAGAGCGATGAGTTGGTGGAGTTGCTAGAAGTTTCCATTTTTGTGTTGAAACCGAAACTGAGAATGCTTTTGAAAACCTCTATGGTTGTTCTTGGCTTGAGGAAGCACAGGGAATGTAAGTGGAGTGGGAGAAGCAAAGTTGAATGCTTTCTTTTAAAAGTTTTGCAACTTTAGATTCTTTGCTTTGAGAGAAAGTTACGTGTGTATTATTGTGTATGTAGGGTTTTTTTTTTGTGGGAGTGGGACCCGTGATTGTTTTGTTTTGGAGGATTAATCACAGCCTGGTTTATAGAACCATGTGGTCAATCTACGTCTGAATCCTAAAACTCAAGTTGAAACATGCATACGTACATAGTAGTAAGGCTCGAGCCAAATATATGTTAAGGTTTGCTTTCTTATTTTCTCACTAGGAGACTGAATCTATCTGAACAAAATCATTTTGTTTGGGACATTTGAACTTGCAAGAAACTCAAAGAGGCATGTTTACACAATTAGAGACCTAAAGTTATTTAAAGAAGGAAGAACATACCAAATTGATAATAAGGAAGTATTAATCAAATTTCATCTTCACTGCTTTTATGTGTCATGAAAAAGGCAAGAGATAAACCGAGAAGTGATAACTTGAAAAAAGCAAAATGAAGCAATTGCCTAATTGGTAGCCAAACTTTAGACAAAGTTGCATGGAAAGTTCGTTCAACATTTTTCCAACTTGTGATAGAATTATATTATTAAAGAGTAATTCTTGGGTTCACCCCCTAAGGTGAACCTCTAGGTTCACCAACCAATAAGATTTCATTATTTCAAATTCGATATCTTCTAGAAAAGGAAACAAAATATTGTTAAGTTATATTACGTTTTTAAAATAAAAAGGTAAAAAAAAATAATAGTTACAAAAAAAAAGATTTTTTTTTAAAATATTGTTAACGTCGTCAGCAAAACACTAAACCCTAAATCCTAATCCCTAAACCCTAAACCTTTGGGTAAATCATAAACCCTTGGGTAAATCCTAAACCCTTGGATAAATCATAAACTCTAAATCAAAAACACTAAACACAAAAATCATAAACCCTTGAATGTTTTAGTGTTTAGTGTTTTTGATTTAGTGTTTATGATTTATCCAAGGGTTTAGGGTTTATCCAAGGGTTTAGGGTTTCGAATTTAGGGTTTAGGGATTAGGATTTAGGGTTTAGTTTTTTTTTCTGACGACGTTAAAAATATTTTTTGTAATTACTACAATTTTTATTTTTAATTTTTATCTTTTTATTTTAAAAACATAATATAACTTGACAATATTTTGTTTCCTTTTATAAAAGATATCAAATTTGAAATAACATAATCTTATTGGTTGGTGAACCTACAGGTTCACCCTAGGGAGTGAACCCAAGAATAAGTAATTATTAAACTAGTTAAAATTAGTAATAAAGGACTTTAAACATAGTGATTAAACGATAATAATTATATTATTGCAAGCTTTTTTTGTTCTTTTTTTTTCTAATACCACACACTTGATTGATTTTATGTTTTCACTCGTCTATACTTCTTCACACACTAAAGGTGTGCCTGTATGACATATTTAAAATAAAATAAAATAGTTGAAAATTTATTTTATGTCATCTCACTTACACTGATTTCAGTCAATTGAATAAAAAATTGTTTCAGTTCATTTATTCTAAAAAGTGAGAAAATAGTAAAAATAGAGTAAATCTTCTCGTGTTACAAAAAAAAAAAAAAGAGTAAATCTTCTCTCAACCTTTTATGAAATGAAAAAGTTCACTCTAGATTTATTAATTTTCATACCTCATATTTCTACTTTATTTTCCCCACTTTTACTCCCCTATGTAACCAATCACACTCTAAAACTCTTATTAGAGGTCTTCTATCTTCAATACTTACTATTTAATCATCTGATAAAAGATATAAAAGTCTTCAACTTGCTATTTGATCAACTGATAAAAGAAAAAAAGTTTATTTGTACTAAAAAGGTATCTTATTTCATTTCAAAGTCTCTCTTATTAGATTCTCCCCATCGAGAACCTCTTAGGAACTATAACAGGACGCTGTTTCAAGCCGCTCACCATCATCCCCATCTCATCATGATCATCACACTTCCCAACACTTTTCCTGCTCTTCAGTGGAGACACCAGCCTCATCGCTAGTCTTGATGGCGAAAATGACCTCCTCAGCTTTGCTGCAGTTGATGTCTTCTTGCCCACTCTAGTCGAAGAAATCGAAGGCTTTGGTGACTTCTTGCCCACGTCACCACCATTTCTTGATGGAGATATAAATGCTTGAAGCGTGACTCTCTTTGGAGAAACAGATGACTTGCGTGACACGTTACTTCCATTTCTCGTAGGAGTGAATGATCTTCTGATCTTTGCAGCTGTATATAGCTTTGGAGACTTCTTTTCCAAGGTTACACTTCTTGTCGGTGACTTGCGAGCCAAGTTACTTCTGCTTCTGTTAGGAGAAACCGAGACTTTAGGTGGACTCTTGATCTTGACCTGAAACTTTGATGCTGACGTGGAAGGAGGAGACCTGATCAAGAACTTCTGTGGCGTCTCTTTGTTGCTTCTGGCTATGACAGGAGACATAGTTCTACTGAACTTAGCTTGTTGTGTAGAGGAACCGGAGATAAACAAAGGGTTAGGGAAAAGAACAGCCTTTTTAACCCAAGGTTTGTGCTTTGGCGAAACCCTATTAGCCAAATGCCTAAAACTATTCTCACCATCCCCTTTTACTTGAGCCTTCTTCTCTGGTTTTGTCTGTGGAGAGACAATCTTGAACACAATTCTTGAACGAGCCTTATGTATAGAAGCAGGAGAAGTTGGTTCTGAACGTTTGTTCTTCTGCTTCTCTTTCTTCCTTCTCGCTTTGATATTACTGCTGACAGTTTTAGGGTTTGGTTCCAGTGATTTCTGTTGAGTCTCAGGTGTCTTCGGGCAACCGTCTTCTTCTGACTTTCTACTCTTCTTTGGTGCAAGGGCGTCTACAATGTCTCTAGTGACCTGTGAGGCTTGTAAGATTTCGTTTACTGTCTCTCCTAGTAGCATTGCAGGTAGTGACATTTTCCTCCAGTCTCCTGCATTGGCAAATACATTATACATTACTGAAATACAGAAACTTTAGATCCAAGAATCCATCAAATAGGATAATTTTAATCAAAATTCTTTTTTTTTTAATGAATGCTAAATTAATTCAGAAAAAAAAATCATTTTTTACAATAATTGTAACCTTGGTACTGAAGCATCTTTTAATCAAAATTCTCCAACACACACAAGTATCTTTGCCTAATGAATGTGTGTGTGAGAGAGGGAATAGAGATTTTACCTGGTGAGGAAGCTGGAAACTTTCCTAATGGAGATTTCTTGTTAGTAGCATTCTTGATCCTACAACAAAAATGAATAATAAGGGAGATAAATGAAGTTTCTGTGTTTGGATCAACATAGATGTTTCTATAAAAAGTAAAAAAGGGTTTGAGTTTTTTTTTTTTTCTGGATGTTTACCTTAAGGTTTCTTGCTTGCATCTAAGGCTAGTCTTCAAATAAATTCTAGTGCTTCTAGGGCTAAGGTTCACACCAGAGACAACTTTGGTTCCTCCTGCTATTGTGTACTGCAGCTCTTGCAGTCTTTCCATACATTTATCTACCTTTCACCATATCATACCAAAATTGACAAAATCAGCCAAAAGGCCCTCCAATGTTATTAATAGAGAAAATGGACCAACAAGATCTGATCAATGGAAACTAACATAAGATCATTTTGCAATACAGCAAATCAATTCAACTGAAAACACACTACTTATAATCAGTTAAAAGATAGAACTTGGGGCCCACAGACAATTTTATTAGCAGTGGGTTTCAATTAGTGTACTAATTAAGTAAAGTTTCAAGCTATAATGGGAAGGAGCGTTTGCAAAATTTGGTAAGAATTAAATTAAAAGGGGACAAAGTCGTAAACTTTATTCTAATCATGTCTATTTAACTGGACCAAGATGAAGAAGATACCTTGTTGATTGTTTCCTTGAGAAGTTCTGAGTTGAGAGGAGGAAGCGCCACCATCGCCACTCTCCTCTGCTTTTGTGGGGTTCTTGCAACCATCTTCCTATACTCTTTGACTTGAATTCTCTCTTTGGCTTCTAGAAACCCAGATCTGTCTATCTCTCTCTCTCTCTCTCTCTCTCTCTCTCTCTTTCTAGACTTTTTTAACATTCAGACAGGAAAAAGAATCTCTCCGCTTCGAACTCTGCTTCTGTCTGATACTGGTGATTGTCGGAACGTAAAGTCAAACAGACACGGGAAATGAGAGAGAGGAGAGCGGATAAAAGAGTTTACTTTCGTAACGGATCTTTCGTTTACTTTTATTATTTAATTTAATTTTCGTTCAACGGTCTATTTTACACGTAACGGCTACTTTAAAAAGGCCAAATAATTTAGTGGCTATAACTACAGTATCAGCATATAGCTGATGTATATATAACTTTCACTTTATAAGACTTAGGTCTAAAATTAAAGCGACATATTGGGCCTGGGCTTAGGTTTAGACCTGTGTCTGGGCAACATGTAGGTATAGATTTCAGCTTTTCAATGAGATAGTATTAGTAACACTTCTTATTGTATACAAATTTTGATAGCTTTTGTTTTCATTTTCCAGTTGGAAGGAGCTGTTACAGATTCATTCATGTCAAGAATGCATTTTGCTAAAGAAGATATAATTACTAATTCGGATTAACTCTAGCTTCAGAGCCAGTCTACATGTTTGCTTGAAGATTCAGGTTGTTTCTTCTTTGGTTTCCTGTACCGGTTGTTCTCAAACTGAGCTTTGACTATAAGAGCATAGAGCAACTCTGCCTCCGCAGAACAATCATAAGGTTTGTCCAAAACACTGTGGAAATATGAACGATATGTGACTTTGTTAGTGAACATTCACAAGCACATAGAATATCTCAAGAGGGACGATAGAGAGAATGAATCAGATACCTGTCTAGTAACTCTTCTAGAATAATTCTCTGGGAAGGTGTGACATAATGTATGCAACTTCTAGGACACTGGTTAACTGCAGATTGTACCCGGTAATCTTCTCCACGCCCTGGTCACATATACACTATTAGAAGCTATAAGTAGAAGGCGAATACAAAGGAAACAAAAGAAGGATACACACCTTGAGACATTGCTCTAGCTGTTCCAGTTGAATCACATGAAAAGACATGAGATGCTGTCTTAAAACATGGGTACGAACATCCTACAATAAGACAGAAACACATGTTCAAGAAGAAACAGAGCAAAAAAAAAAAAAAAAGCTCAATCCACAGGAAAGTTCTGTACTTTTTCCGAAGCAGAGGACCTCGTTCACAAACACATCAAGCGCCTCACACTCTGGATTATCAAAAGGGTCCAAACATTCTCTAGTACAGGAAAAAAAACACATTACTTGGTTTATTCTGTTTTTTTTTTGTATTAAGAGAAAGTGTATTATGAATGAGTGAGTGTGTACCCTTCAATGATCTCTGCTCTGCTAGTGTTTGTTAGTACCTCGTAAGCTTGGATTATGCGACGGATCATAACATCAGAGCTGCTTCCTTCTCTGTTTACATCAGGATGGTATTGTTTCACCTTTCACAAAAGCTCAAAGTAAGTCAACACATGAAAAAAGGAAAAGCAAAGAGATTTGAATCTTGGATTCATACTTTGGCGCGAAAAGCTGCTTTTAGCTCGAGAGATGAGCAGTTTGGCTCCACGCCGAGTATGGAGTATGGTGAAGAGGTGGAGAGTGGTTCATCTCTGTTTCTTCTCTCTCTGCAACTGGGGATGATGAATCGTTGAGAAGTTGAGTTTCTTGAGTTGGAGAAGAAAGAGAGTTTTGGAATCGGAGGGGATACACGGAAGCATTCCATTGCGTCTCTCTTACCCTTCTCTGTCCTCGGAAGAGTTTTTGAGACTTTTAGAGGCGTTAACTGATGACCAGACACATGTCCAAGATATCAAACGGGGATCATAAAGAGAAAGAGACGACACAATAACCCTCTGTCTCGTTTAGAGGGTCTTCAGCTACTGAAATAAAATTGAAATATAGTTTTTATCATAAAATAACACAACATAAGAAAATGATAAAAATAAGTTTACATAGATCTTTGGATTAATTAATGTAAACTTTAGGGTTTAGTTTTTTTTTGACAAAAAGGTTTAAGGTTTGAAGATTAAGGTTTAAGATTTAGAATTTAGAATATAATTTTTTTAAACAATAATTGTTAAAATATTTAATTTTGTTAAATGTATTATTTGTTAATGGTAACTAGTTTTTTTATTTTAATAAAATTTATTTTGGTAATTTTATTCGTTGTGTGTTATTTTGTTCATAAAAACTTGTTTATGGTGTTTTTAGTAGATTTGTCCAAATAAAAACAATAAGCCTCTTTTCATTTATCTTCGGCTACCAAAATAAAATTTTATACCCTCTGGAATTGGATTCTTATAAGCTCTGTAGGCTGTAGTAACCTTCATTACCATAACAGGAAACAGTTCAGCTATAACATCATATATAGCCTCTGCTTGTGAACGTAATTTGACAGTACATGTAAGAAAACTACAAGAGAAGGTCTTTAACAAACACTTTTGGTTACTACATTTTTACGTTTACGTGAAGTCAAGATATGTCCAATCACAAATCCACAGAAAACACCAGGTCCATAAGCTATTACCGCTGCTATCCAGTTAACCACTTGCTCTTCCTTCTCTGCTGGCACTTCTGATACAGGATTCTTCATGTGAGTTTCTCCACATATGTCTTCAAGACCGTATAGTTTAAGGTTGTCCATGAAGGAAGAGCAACTCTGGCCTTGAAACTGTGTGCTTCTCGGCACTGGTCCTTCAAGAAGATTATGAGAGAAGTTCATTGTCGACACAAACGAGAGACCACCAAGATTTTGAGGGATTTGACCAGACAACTGATTCTTGGACAAGTCTAACGACTCGAGCTTTGTCAAATCTCCCAAAGACTGTGGTATGTTGCCTGTGAACGCGTTTCCCGACAAGTTGAGATGACGCAGCTCCTTCAACAGTCCAATAGACTCAGGGATGTTCCCACAGAATCTGTTTCCGGAGAAGTCTACGGTCTTGTAGTCTTGGTTGATCCTCTTAAACTCCATCTCCACTCCTTTATTAACTATCTCCATTGAGCTAATGTACGAGGCGGTAGCGTTCAGCACCTTCCCCATGTAAGGAACGTCAGAGATCATGAAGCTGTCGTCTTCAACCCCCACCGTGGTCATCTCAAGCCACTCGGAGAAGTAGAAAGTTGGTAAAGTTCCAGTGAAGTCATTATGCGAGACGTCGATGACTCTTAAGCTTTGGAACTTTGTAGACACGTGCGGTCCGTGAAACTTGTTTGATCTGAGGATGAGTACATGTAATGACGGCAAAGATCCCAACCAAAACGGAAACGTGTCTTTGATTCTGTTGCTTCTCACGTTCAGAAGCTGAAGACGAGTGCAATGGATCAAGGACTTTGGAAGCTCTCCTTCTAGCTGGTTGCGGCTGACGTCAAGTGATATTAACTTGGTGGCGTTACTAAATATATCTGGAAGTGTCCCACTGAAGCTATTGTTACGTAGAACCAAATCTGTAAGAGAAGTTGTGGAGTTCTTTAAACATGGAGGGATTGAGCCGTTGAGTAGATTGTTGGACAAGATCAAGATCTCTATTGATGTAAGCTTGCAGATCCAACGAGGCAACGGTCCTTGGAGAGCATTTGAGCTAAGATCCAACCACTTGACTTGTGTTTTATCTAGAACTTGTGATGATGTTCCAAAACTGTTGAAAGAGTTGTTAGAAAATGCCACCATAGTCAATCTCCTTATCCAACTTGGTACTTCCCCTTCCATGTTGTTGTTGGTAAGACAAAAGTATTCGAGTTTGAATAATTTTGATAGAGACTTTGGTATTGACCCATTGAGATTGTTGTAACTAAGATGTAACTCTTCTAGGTTATGGCATTGAGATATCAGTTCAGGGATTGGACCATCTAAGTTGTTTTGAGCAAAGTTTAGAAACTTAAACCTAGATGATGAAGACATATTCCTAAACTTGATAGCTCCTTTAAATTGGTTTCTCTCCAAGTTAACAGATATTAGAGAAGGTATTGTGAATAAAGATGTGGGAAAAGGTCCAATAAATGAATTTTCACTTACATCAAAATACTCTAAGTTGTGTAATCCACTCATGTCAGGAAGCGTGGAGCCCAAGGAATTGTTTTGAAGATATAGTTCACATAGCTTTGTTAAATTGGCAAATGAAACAGGAATATTGCCATTTAGTTTGTTGTGGGAGAGGATCAAGTATCTTAGTTGGGTTAGGTTTCCTAGTGAAACTGGAACTTGACCTACTAAATTGTTACCCCAAAGATCAAGAACTATGAGACTAGAAAGGTTCCCTATTGAAAGTGGAATTTGACCTACTAAATAATTATGGGAAAGGTCAAGAAGTGTGAGTTGTAAAAAGTTTCCTAATGAAGAAGGAATCTCTCCATGGAGACTACAGTTTCTAAGGGATAGGTTATGAAGATGATGAAGTTTGAAAAGACCACTATTTGGTTTCAAAGAGTTGTTTAAAGAGATGGTATCAAGGTAAAGCGAATTCACCTTTCCAGATTTAGCATCGCACGTGACACCTCTCCAAGAACAGCAATCTCTACTCTTGTTCCATGAATGCAACGCTGCATCTGAATGAAACTCGTTTTTGAACTCGAGAAGAGCATCTCTCTGGCTGTGATGGCAATGATGGAGCGTAGGAGAAGCAAGAGTATGTAGAACGAAGGAAATCAAGAAGAGGGAATAATACAAGGAAATTACAATACAAGAATAGCTATAAGATTGGCTTGGAATCATCATTGCCATTTTTTTTTGGTTTGTTTGCGTTTTGTGTGGTAAGTAACAAGTTATGATTCTCATAAAAAAAAGTCAAGATTTTATTTGACTTTTGCAAGTCTTGCATCAAATCATATGGAGCTTATTTGTTCAAAATCTTTAAACTTCTATAAGGTCCATGGTTTGTACTTTGTGCCATTTGCCATAGACTTAGTCCACATAAACCAATATTGACTCATTCCTTCAACCTTATATATATATTTTAGCCCACCACACATTCTCTTCTTCACAGAGATTTTTGGTTTCACACAGTGGCGGAGCCACATGGTCAAAGGGTGGCGGAGACACGTTCTCTCAAACTTCAGGTTGGGTATTGAACATTAAAGATGGGCCTTTATGTCATAAATTTGAAATTGGGCTTCGTATTAGACATTGCACAAGAAACAAAATAAAGGAAGAGAAAAAAAGATGAAAATGACGAGTAGGGGGAGTTCTTATTGGCTGTTCAAGTTTCGCGGCAACACCTTATATCAATCACTCTCTCTCCTTTTTTTTTTTTTTTTAATAATTACTTATCTCTCCAAAAACCCTCGATTTGAAATTTATAATCGATCTCTCTTTTTGAAACAAAAGGCTCTCAAACCTCCTGCTTCGTCTCGCGCTCTCTCTCTCTCTCTATGTGTTTCGGCGTCTATTAACACGGAACTGGTAAGTGAATCGTCACTGGATCTGCTTCGATTTAGGGTTTTTCAAAGGTTTTTCCTTTTTTCTTCCGTTTTGAATTCTCTACACTCGTGTCTAAGTTATTCACTCCAAAGCTACGTCGTTTTGAATCTACTTCCTTTTGTAGTTTTTTTTCTTCTTCTGAGCGAATCGGTTTCAGATTTTGAGGAGTTTCGATTCGATTTTTTTGAGTTTCAATTTTAAATTTCTCAACTCGTTTCCTCGAAATCTTGCTCAAAGCTTCTGACTTTGTGAATAATTATCGATTTAGTCTCGTAAAGTTGTCTTTTTTTTTTTATAAATATATTTTGAGAATCTTTGTTTCAGAGAAATGGCACCGACGGTTAGGAAGTCGAGGAGTGTGAACAAGCGTTTCACTAATGAACAACCCTCGCCAAAGAGGAGCTCTAGAGAGAATAAGCTGCGTGTGAGTATTCTTCTTGACATTTTTTAATCAGTTGTGTTACTACTACTCTGTGATGTATTAACTATCCTTTTTTTTTGCTTATTGTTTAGAAGAAGAAATTGTCTGATAAGCTGGGATCTCAATGGACCAAAGCAGAGCTTGAGCGGTTCTATGACTCTTACCGGAAGTACGGACAGGACTGGAGAAAGGTAAAATCAACTGTCTCTATTTCACATCACATGAGTTGGCATTAGAGTTCTTTAAGACTGTTTTTTTTTTTTTTTTTGTCCAGGTGGCTGCTGCTATTCGGAATAGCAGGAATGTTGAGATGGTGGAAGCTCTCTTTAATATGAATAAGGTATGATTCAAGACAATCTTGTATCTCAGTTTTAATTAGTATTTGATGTGAAAACTATATAACTTGGCTTCTTCTTCTTCCAGGCATATTTGTCTCTTCCGGAAGGAACTGCCTCTGTAGCTGGCCTTATTGCTATGATGACCGATCATTACAGTGTCATGGTGAGAACTCTATTTAACTACGTGCTGCCTGGCACACCAATGATAAAATGAAATCTTCCGGTTGAAAATGTGGTTTGTTAACCTCTAGTTATTAACGTGAGACTTTAAAACATGAGTAAAACAACTATGAGTGGCTAATCTGTTGGGGTCAGTTTTTGTATTTAAGAAAGTTCTGTGGACTGGTTTGTATCCCATTCTAATGGTATTTTCTTCTAGGAAGGGAGTGGCAGTGAAGGAGAAGGCCCTGATGTTTCAGAAACACCGAAGAAAGAGAAAAAGCGCAAACGTGCAAAGCCTCAGCTTAGTGATTCTCGAGAGGAAGTTGATAGAGATCATCCAGTTGCGTCCTCCACTGACGGATGTCTCAAGTTTTTGAAGCAAGCACGAGGTAATGGTAAAGTGCCTAACTCATCATTCTCCTAAATATTATTCTCTTCTGAAGAAGCCAAATCAATACGTTCAAGAATGTGTAAATTTGATTGGTAATTCATGTAGGAACTCATCGACGTGCCACTGGCAAACGTACACCTCGTGTTCCTGTACAGACTTCACGGGATGATGGGGAAGGCTCTACTCCACCAAATAAAAGAGCCAGAAAGCAACAACGTGATGCCAATGATGATGTTGAGCGTTATTTAGAGTTAGCATTAATAGAAGCATCCAGAAGGGGAGGAGGGTCTCCAAAAGACCTCAGCGACAACTCACCAATAAAGAACTGGGAGAAAATGGTAACTCCTGAGCAGTTATCCTTTTATTTATTTTTCTGCCAAATCTTGATTTACTGAACTTAACTTTGTGCATTGACTAGTCACGGACGAGGAAAGCTCAATCATGGGTGGGAAGTAGCCGAGAAAAGAAGCGTGAATCTGATATGGAAGAGGTTGGGGAAATGGAGGTTCCACGGAAGGGGAAAAGGGTCTACAAGAAGAGAGTAAAAGTCGAAGAAGCAGAGGGTGATTCTTCTGATGACAACGGAGGAGCAAGCAGTGCTACTGAGGGGCTCAGAGTTAAATCAAAGAGACGAAAGGCTGGTCGTGAAGCCTCAAGAGGGACATATTCACCGCGCAGCCCAAAGAACATAGATAACAAACTTACTTCCGGAGGTAATAACCAGTAATAGTTTAACTTGATGCCTCATTACAACTTCCAAAAATATGTTCCAGTGTTATCCCCAATGTTCTAGAAATCGCTAAAGGTTGTTAGGCCTTTATAGAGAATTATTATTTAGTAGGAGTCTGATCAATTGTTGAAGTTGAAAAAATCTGATTTTTAGAACACTGGTTATCTCTTTCTATCAGGAAAGCTGGAAGTAGTTATCATCTATTATAGGCTCTTACATATTTTTTCGTTTACAGCTTTACTATTGTGAGATTTGAATATTTATTAGTCCTGCATTGCCCATTTTAAAATAAGTATCACCGTCTTCTTCAGAGTCTGAAACTTATTGCCTGTATTTTTCATGTGTAGATGAATTTGATGCTCTGCAAGCTTTAGCTGAATTATCAGCTTCATTTCTTCCTTCAGCATTGATGGAATCAGGTGAGCTATGTTTGGTTGAATATACCTGAATTTTTATGTTTTTTTCCTTCTATATTTTGGCAATGAGTATGTAGATTGGGTTAAAAAAGAAGAGCCTGCCATTACTTTTTATTAATTTTACTATATTGCGTTGGGTTGCAGAATCATCTCCTCAGGTGAAGGAAGAGAGAATAGAAAACGACATGGACGAGAAACCTAGCTCACCGGAAGCTACCACGTCCACCAGCAGTCATGGGGAAAAAGCAAATTCAGAACCAGATGAGAGTCTGCTACATGCAATCTCTGCTATTGGGAATGCTGTTTACAATAGAAAACCAAAACCTTCAACGCAAGCTTCAACTGATTGTAATGCTGGGAAGCTACAGCCGGAACCTACTAGTGCTAGTTTAAGAAGAAAACGCAAACCAAAGGTAGCAAGATAATTCTTTTAATCTCCTTTTCTTTTTCATCTTTTTAGCTTAACATATGAATTGTTTTTAATTTTCAGAAGCTAGGAGATGAATCACCACCTGATTCTTCTCAGAACAAATCCATAAACAAAAAGGTATCTCTATATTGCTTCATTTGTACATTAAATTTTAATCTTAGTTAGGCTCTGTGATCTGTGATTACTATCCTTTGAATCAAGTTAGAGATCCTTGACATATAATTTGGTTTATTGTGTGACAGGAGTTAGCTCAAGAAAACCATAATATGAAGTCCTATCTTAGAACAAAACGCACTGGTCAAGGTCCCTCTCAGTCAAAACAGTTGAAAACTGCTAAGGAGTTGGAGGAATCTACTACAATGAGCGATAAGAAACATTCTGCTATGGATGTAGTAGTGTCAACTAAACAAGATTCTGATTCATGTCCAGCCACTTCACCACCACAGAAACCTCCAAACAGGCGTAAGGCGAGTCTGAAGAAAAGCTTACAAGAAAGAGCTAAATCTTCTGAAACCGTTCATAAAGTTCCTCGTAGTTCCAGATCTCTTTCAGAACAGGAGTTGTTATTAAAGGTGGAGTAGCCTCTAACTTCAACTTCTCTTATGAAAGCATTCAAACTCTGGTTCTGATATTTTTTTAAATTCCAATTTTCAGGATGAGCTTTCTACTTATATGTCGTATCCCTTGGCACGTCGAAGGTGCATATTTGAGTGGTTTTATAGTGCTATCGACCATCCCTGGTTTGCAAAGATGGTGTTCGTCGATTACTTAAATCACGTGGGACTTGGTCACGTTCCAAGACTCACTCGTCTTGAATGGAGTGTCATTAAAAGGTTTGTTCAAGTTTTGTTATTGAGAGAACATTTGTAGATTTTAAAGCTTACTCTTCTTTTTTGTAGCTCTCTTGGTAGAGCTCGAAGGTTCTCTGAGAGATTCTTACAGGAAGAGAGGGAGAAACTCAAGCAGTACCGTGAGTCTGTGAGAAAGCATTACACAGAGCTTCGAACTGGTGCTAGGGAAGGGCTTCCTACAGATTTGGCTCGGCCATTAGCAGTTGGTAACAGAGTCATTGCCATCCATCCCATAACACGAGAGATTCATGATGGGAAAATTCTCACTGTTGACCATAATCAATGCAATGTTCTGTTCGATGACTTGGGCGTTGAGTTAGTTAAGGTAATTAATCTTTTATTATATATTGATGATAAGGTCTCAGTCGTTGAACCATTGTTTTTTTTCTTAACAGGACATTGATTGCATGCCTTCAAATCCATTGGAATACATGCCAGAAGGTCTAAGGAGGCAGATTGATAAGTGTTTATCCATGAAGAAAGAAGCACAACAAAATGGGAATCCAAACCTTGGTTTATCTGCTATTTTCCCTCCATATGGACTTGAAAATGCTGACTGTTCCATGAGTCATTCTCTGAATCAGGTAGAGAGAGATGGATTTGACTATTTCTGAGTCAAATGCTTAAAATGTTTGCCTGACCCATTAATTGTCTACAGGGTGATATGAATGCTCCTATTCTGCATGGTAAAGTATCAACCGACACTAGTATCCCACATCAGACTAATCAGTCATGTATCATAGATTATAGCAAAGGACGAGAAGCTGAGATTCAGCGAGCACTTGCTCTACAGCATGCTTTAGATGAAAAGGTAATGAACTACTGATCTCGAATTGTTCATAGTTGTAGATATTGTGTCGCCCACGGAAACTCTACCTTCTGATTAACGTTAGTTAGCTTATATTTGTGCTGTGTGACAGGAAATGGAGCCAGAGATGCTAGAAATTGTCAAGGTCTCAAAGACAAGAGCGAAAGCAATGGTGGATGCAGCTATTACGGTATTGATTCAGCCACTTTTATATATTCTCTTGTAACATTACATATGTTTTTGCTGATTTGTTATCACTCTACGGTTCTAGGCTGCATCATCTGTGAAGGAAGGAGAAGATGCCATCAAAATGATCCAAGAAGCCTTAGACATGATTGGCAAACATCAGCCGTTACGCAGCTCTATAGTAGTCAAACAGGAAGAGAACGCAAGTGGCAGCATTGAGCATCATCATCACAACCCATCTCCCTCAGACGCATCAAAGCCTATGGCTAACAACGATTCGATCTCACAAAATGGTTCAGAGAAAAAAGAGGCTCAAATGCCTTCAGAGTTAATCACGTCCTGTGTTGCCACTTGGATCATGATTCAGGTAATGGAAAAATTGCTTGGAAGTATCACTCATCCTAAAACTGAGTCAAACTGCATTGTCATAGTAAGACATTGAACTTTGCTTTTCTCGTGACTTGCAGATGTGCACGGAGAGGCAGTACCCTCCAGCTGATGTAGCGCAGCTTATGGACACAGCAGTCACAAGCTTGCAGCCTCGATGCCCCCAGAATCTACCGATCTACAGAGAAATCCAAATGTGTATGGGACGAATCAAGACTCAAATCATGTCTCTAGTACCAAGTTGAAAATGCCAATTCACTTGGGTTAGTGTTTTTTTTTTTTTTTTTTTTTTTTTCTCATTAGGTAAGTCCATTCTGTTTTTAACTTAGAGTAGATGATGGCATTATCACCTGAGAAAATGGTGTTAGAGGTGAATGATGGTAGTTTGCACCATTGGTTCTGTAACTTAAAATCTGATGCTTATGGTTTTTATTATAATATTCCATGAATGTCCTTTTTGGCCACTTTCAACTCAACTAGTTAAAGTCAAACATAACTGGAAATGTTACAATTGGTTTCAAAATAAAGCAAAAGACAAGCAAATGGATTACAAAACATAGAAAGTTGTTTCCCCACCTTACGTTTCTATCATCAGGAAGCTCTTGTTAAGCACCGGCTTGTAGGCAAACGGGTCACACCTGTTGACTATAAGGTTTTGTGCTAAGTTCCAATCATCATCGCATAGTCCATGTACGTCTCTAGCTCCATCTTCACAGTGTTGTAAACTCTCTCTGTTCCAAACATATGTTTATCTTCTTCCCAACAAGATTCTCCTTGGGGGTAATGTACTTTCTTATCTCCTCAGTGAGAAACATGTTGATCAGAGGCTCTTCCTTATCCTCAGTGAGAAACATGTTAATGCAATTAGATTATTGACGTACGTAGCTTTTATAACCACAGCAATTTCTTTTTTATTTTTCTCATCATAAAGGGTATTAAGTATTAACTGGATCCAATGCCAACCTTGCTCCGACTGTTACCAACAATCCGACCCGGACGTTCAGATCTTTCACTTCCACAGTGCGCTAATCTAGAAGTCTCCGCTTGTCGCCCAGACAAATGTCTCTACCAAGTTACGGATCTTTCACCTTCGGTGACGTTTGAAACCAACAGGAAGGTTAGGTGAACGACGTCGCTTTGGGCTGTGGTCACGATAACGAAGTTCTTTTCACTGGATCCAACCGGTTTGCTAGGTTTAGGCGGTGGAAGAAAATCCTAGCTGGTATTGAATAAATAATTTTATATTTCTACATCATTGTTACTATGTTCGTATTTTGATTTACCCTTCTCCTTTTGACACAGTAGATAAATTCCATATGTAAAAAAAAAAAAAAAAGATAAATTCCATATACTTGGTCAATAGGGCAGACAATTGGATACGGTATTATGAGGGTAACAAATAAGAGTGATCCTGTTTTAGCATTTATTATTTTTTCAAATAAAAGTTTATAAAACATACACGATTTTTAAATTCATTAATCTAAAACTTAAATTTGAAATAACTAACTAATATACATGAAAAAAAATAATTCATGTTATATTGATTAAGCAAACAAATATAAAAATATGACAAAAGACCGATTTAGATATATTAATGTATAATATTATTAATTAATTTATAAGATGACAAAAAAATATTTAATAAACATGACTAAACAAACATAAAGTCACCTAAAATGATTTGAATATCCATTTGCTAAATTTATGACATGAAATTGTTTTAAAAATAAATAGTCATATTTTCCATGATTTATTAATAGTAAATAAAAACAAAGTATCATAAAAGGATCAGTGATATAATATATAAATAAATTATAAATTTGTATATAAATATATCGTATTTGTATATTTTTATTATTCAAATTGTAAGTTACAGGCATTATGTTAGAATTGCAAATTCTATATATATGATGCGTAGCAAGATATTAATTTGGGTTATTTGGTAGACACCTAAATTATATCCATAATTAACCACGGTCAATCTCTTACGTGATACTGCTGCTTAGAAAATGATAGCATAGATCCGTTTTACCACTAAGAGCTAGATGACAATGATTTTGAAAATTCAGTAGGTTCATATTTTGAATTGATGTGATTACTTGGGACATATAAGGAAACTAATATGATCAAATTGTAGGCGAAATTTTTTCAAGCATAAATTTTATTGAGGGCGCACGTGATTGGTTGAGTGTTTTGCACTTTCTATATGCTCACATGATTGTTATCCCGAAATTAGTGAAGACGGAAATGAATATGGTGCAAATAAGGAAAATATATAGAAATAGATCGTCGACTACGATTATGTGAGCAATAATTTAGGGATTAATTGAGAACGTTTTTCAATATTTGTCCAATTTGGGATATGAATAATTTGTCAACCAAAATCTAAGATTCACGCAATAATTTAGGGAACGTTTTTCATTAATTATTACTATACGTGTTGAATGCCTTTTTTTTTAACGATACACTAGGATAAGACCCGCGCCTTGCGCGGAATTAAGTTATTATTTTTATTATATTTTGGAGAATGAAACAATAGTTTGGCTTCATTTGGATTACGGGTGTTCAATCCGGATATCGGGTTGGTTTCGGTTCGGTTCGGTTTTTTTCGGTATTTGGTTAGTAAAATATAACTACTATTCTAAATCCATATTTACTTTGACTTTAGTCTTTCACATACTTTTGAAAGATTTCAACTGGACTACTAAATTGATCAGCCAATCTTGTTGTTTTAAATCATTAGTGTTTATATATATATATATATATATATATATATATTATTTAGTTTGAATATTTATTAAATAAAAATTCATATGCGTTATATTTTATGATCATTTGTAACTTATTATAACAAAAAAATAATCTATTGATCACAAAATTTTCAGAGTGGGAATATTCAAATTTCTAATAATATATAGACGTTTTGAAAAATTCAAATATAACATATAAGAAAAAATATAAATGTTTTTATTATATATTTAATGTGATTTTTTAATATCTTTCAATAATATAAAATTAAAAAAAAAAGAACTAAGATACCAAAATTGTTATCAAATATTTATTATTCATAATAATTAATTTTCATATATACGTTAATCATATTAAGTAATTCCGTAGCTTCTAATTAAGGAAAGTGCAAAAAAACTTTTGGTAGATTATTTATCAATTCGATAGTTAGTTTAATACAAAATATAATGTAAGTCAAGATGGACCAACCTATTTTTCTAAGAATAGTATATTTTATATAGTCATTTATTAAATGAGAATTTATAATCATACAGTTCTATGATCATTCATATCATTTTATAACTGAATATTTAAATCGTCGATAATAAAATTTTCAATGTGACATCTTTAATAAGTTTATAATTTATAAATGTTTTTGAAAATTCATTGAAAGTTTTAATATTAAAATATTTATGTAATCTTATGGTATATAGTATAATCTATATATATATATATAAATATATATGTTTTATTATTAAATGATATTTTTTACTCATATGGTGTAAAATAATGTGTATCTTCTTATAATATTAAATAAAAGTTCATATTAATACAATTTTATGATCATTTGTAACTTATTATGACAAAAAAAAATAATCTATTGATCACAAAATTTTCAGAGTGGGGATCTTCAAATTTCTAATAATTTATAGACGTTTTGAAAAATTCAAAATATAACATATAAAAAAATTATAAATGTTTTTTATTATATATTTAATGTGATTTTTAAATATATTTTAATAATATAAAATTAAAAAAAGAACTAAGATACAAAAATTGTTATCAAATATTTATTATTCATTATAATTAATTTTCACATATACGTTAATCATATTAGGTAATTTCGTAGCTTTTATTTAATGGAAAGTGCAAAACATTTTTTGGTACGTTATTTATCAATTCGATAGTTAGTTTAATAAAAAGTGCAATATAAGTTAAGATGGACCAACCTATTTTTCTAGAATAGTATATTTTGTATAGTTATTTATTAAATAAGAATTTATAATCATACGGTTCTATGATCATTCATATCGTTTTATAACAAAATATTTAAATCATCGATAACAAAATTTTCAATCTGAAATCTTTAATAAGTTTATAATTTATAAATGTTCTTGCAAATTCATTGAAAGTTTTAATATTAAAATATTTATGTAATCTTATGGTATATAGTGTTTAATATATATATATATATATATTTATTTTTTATTAAATGATATTTTTTACTCATATGGTTTTAAAATCATGTGTATCTTCTTATAATAAAAATGTTAAACCATTGATCATTAATTTTTAACATAATAATTTTAATAGTTTTAGTCATTTATTGTCGTTTTTAAAAATTCAAAATATAACATATACGAAAAAATCTAAATTTTATTTTTATAGCTAATTTGATTGTTTAATTTATTTTAATAATATAAAATTAAACAAAAATGATGGAGGAGATATACATTGTTATCAAATCTTTATTATTAAACTCATTAATTGTCATATATATATTAGTCATTTATGGTAATTCCGTAGGTTTTATTTAAGGAAAGAAAATATCATATCATATCATTATATCATATAGTTTGACCAACTTATGTATCTAACAACATATAAAAATCGAATGTGGACCTACTTATTTTTCAATTGAATGTAATTGACTACCTAATTGAGTGCCACCTATGCATTGGGGCTTCTTTTAATTAATACAAAATTGAGGTTATATCTTTTGAAATGTTCCTCAATTAATATATAAGGGATTTAGACAGCTCAGAAAAGCCTCTCGCCTCTCTCTAAAAAAGAAAAAGAAATCCATCGTTGTCACCGGCGTAGGCGGCTCGCCGCCAGCATCGAGTTCTCTTCCTTCCCTCTCTTGTTTTCTGTTTGCTTCGCTTCTCTGTCTCCTCTCCCTTGCTGATATACTGAAATCCTGAGGTTTCATGTCTGAAGACGGAATTGGGGTCCGACCATGGCGGTTTCTCCAGATCTGTAGTCACCAGTTGCCTTGGTGGGACGGTGAGGTTCGTGGAGGCGCGACAGGCTGCGGAGTCGGCTTTTTGGGTGGCTAGGTGTTCAGATCTTTCATTTTAGATCTATTTGGTGAGATCTATCCTTAGCTGGTTCTGATGGCGCGTGATCTCTGGAGTAGGCTCTTTTGTGGCAGATCTGATTCACCGGTCTGTGTCAGCAGGGGGAGGTGGTCGTGGGGTATTGCTCTCTCCCTTGGTGTCTCGGGGGTAGCAGCTTCTTCAATCATCCCCAAGTTGGACTTCGTGGGTTTTGCTCGCTTGGTGCGCGACGGTGTTGAAAATCTTGGCGGTGTCAGGTGTATTCTCCCGGCGGCGCGTGTAGCTTAAAGGATGGTTTTAGGCACGTGGAGGTGTCTGGTACTTAGGCGTCAACTGTCTCGTCAAGCTGCTCCTTCTTTGTCCTCTCCGGTTCACGGCATTGGTGTTTGAGTGCCCGTCTCCTGGCTGTGAGCTTTCTGGGTTTCTTGGTTTTTCAGGATCTTGTTCTTCATCTTCGTGGTCATTCATTCTGTCTCGACTGTCCCCTTTTCATGTGAGGAAACTCTCTCTTGTTCTAAGAGAAGTATCGTGGGTGGTGTCTTATCGGGTTCGTGGTCATGGAGCCCCGTTTTTCTCCTCCTGGACGGCGCGATTAAGGATGTATCATCCCAGTGTCGAGGTGCCTCATTTGATTGCCCTTGGCAGATACAGTCTTGTTCCTCTCAGTGCAGGTTTTGTAGTCTCTTTCATCAAGCAGCTTTCCTTAACGCCCGTTTTTCGTCCAGTGGGTTTGCCTGTGTCTCGTGCCCTTCAGGTATGAAGCCCCTCTCCTTCTGTGTGCTTATTCGTCAGAGGTTTTTCAAGTATGGACTTGAGTGAGGTAGCTCCAGCTCCTCTCAGGATTAACAGCAGCGTGACGACATTAGGATGTAAGACCCGGAGTTGCATGTTCAACTTGTCTGTGTGTCAAACCATTTTAGAGCTGTCTGCTGTTTGTCGTACCATTTTACTTGGGTCTTTCTTGTGAGCCTCTGTTTATCCCCTTCTAGGGCTGTTTCAAATCGGATTTAGAGTCTTTGTTTTTCTTATTTCTCAGCTGTTTTGTTTTATTGTTTCTGTTTCTCATGTTAAACTCTGTAACCTTCTTCTCTGTTTTAATATGAAAGCCAGTTAAAAAAAAAAGAATGCCTTTTTTTTTAAAGAAATTAATTACTATACGTGTAGGGTTGGACTATATAGTGATATTTAGGGCTTTCACTGGACCTATTATAAAAATCTGGCCCAGTTTTTGTTACACCGAAACCCTAATTCCCACTTTTTGTCTATATATATGTAATATGTGTACTTTCTCTCCTTTTGCTTTTTTGTCAGAGAGTTAAGATTTAGTCTGATACAGAGGACGAATCTTACAACTCAATCGTTTTTCTTCTTTTATTTTTGTGATCGTCTGATAATCGTTTTTCTGTATAGTATTATCGATTCTTCTAATCCCTTTTTCCAGATCTACAAACTCACCCCGTTTGTTTTGACTTTTGAAGGTTGTTTCAGATCTACAAACAGCTAATTGGGACGAATCCTTTTTTTTTTAGTTTGATTTTTGAGGGCTGTTTACAACATTTTTCTTCATGGATTCCATGTCCTCGATTTCCGCTCTGCAGCTCTCCCTTTCCACCTCTTTCACCGCGCTCCACTTCCTTCCCTTCCCATTTCACCCCACCCTTTCCCCGACTTCCCCTCCGCAACTCTCCCTTTCCACCCCTTTCACCGCGCCCAACTTCCTTCCCTTCCCATTTCACCCCACCCTTTCCCCGATTTCCCCTCCGCACCTCTCCCTTTCTACCTCTTTTTTTGTTTTTTTTTTTTGAATTTGAGTTGTTCTTGTTTTATTTTCCTTTGTGTCTATATGATTCTTTTGCTCTCCAATCTGCTCCTATGATGATCCGCGATCCGCCAAGCTACTCCTATGACCCGCGATCCACCAAGAAGCCCAATGGGCCATTATTTGATGGCCCAGCCCACAATCTGGCAAGTTTGATGCGTCCGTGAGAAGCAGCCCAGCCCACAATCAATTCTCCATGGCCCAACCCACAATCTGGCGAGTTTGATGCGTCCTTGAGAAGCAGCCCAGCTCACAATCATTGCTTCATGGCCCAGCCCACAATCTGGCGAGTTTGATGCGTCATTGAGAAGCAGTCCAGCCCACAATCATTGCTCCATGGCTCAGCCCACAATCCTAGTGAGCATCCCACTTGTTGACCTAGCTCTCTGTCTCTATATAAGGTAACACTCAACTTTTCACACTCATCTTTTTAATCAAAAGACAACGAAAACCTAACTTGTCCCCACTTTTCAAAATGTTTCGAATCGCCATAGTGTTTCTTCGCCACTCCCGCACGGCTTCTCGCTCCCCACTCTTTCCACCCGCCATCACCACTTCCTTCACTTCCATTTCACCCCACCCTTTCCCCGACTTCCCCTCTGCAACTCTCCCTTTCCACTCCTTTCACCGCGCTCCACTTCCTTTCCTTCCCATTTCACCCCACCCTTTCCCGGACTTCTCCTCCGCAACTCTCCTTTTCCACCCCTTTCACCGCGCTCCACTTCCTTCCCTTCTCATTTCACCCCACCCTTTCTCCGACTTCCTCTCCGCAACTCTTCCTTTCCACCCCTTTCACCGCGCTCAACTTCCTTCCCTTCCCATTTCACCCCACCCTTTCTCCGACTTCCCCTCCGCAACTCTCCCTTTCCACCCCTTTCACCGCGCTCAACTTCCTTCCCCTCCCATTTCACCCCACCCTTTCCCCGATTTCCCCTCCGTAGCTCTCCCTTTCCACCCCTTTCACCGCACTCCACTTCCTTTCCTTCCCATTTCACCCCACCCTTTCTCCGACTACCCCTCCGCAGCTCTCCCTTTCCACCCCTTTCACCGCGCTCCACTTCCTTTCCTTCCCATTTCACCCCACCCTTTCCCCGACTTCTCCTCCGCAACTCTCCTTTTCCACCCCTTTCACCGCGCTCCACTTCCTTCCCTTCTCATTTCACCCCACCCTTTCCCGACTTCCCCTCCGCAACTCTTCCTTTCCACCCCTTTCACTGCGTTCAACTTCCTTCCCTTCCCATTTCACCCCGCCATTTCCCCGATTTCCCCTCCGCAGCTCTCCCTTTCCACCCCTTTCACCGCGCTCCACTTCCTTCCCTTCCCATTTCACCCCACCCTTTCCCCGACTTCCCCTCCGCAACTCTCCCTTTCCACCCCTTTCACCGCGCCCAACTTCCTTCTCTTCCGATTTCACCCCACCCTTTCCCCGATTTCCCCTCCGCAGCTTTCCCTTTCCACCTCTTTTTTTGTTTTTTTTTTGAATTTGAGTTGTTCTTGTTTTATTTTCCTTTGCGTCTATATGATTCTTTTGCTCCCCAATCTGCTCCTATGATGATCCGCGATCCGCAAAGCTACTCCTATGACCTTACTCCTATGACCCGCGATCCACCAAGAAGTCCAATGGCCCATCATTTGATGGCCCAGCCCACAATCTGGCAAGTTTGATGCGTCCGTGAGAAGCAGCCCAGCCCACAATCAATTCTCCATGGCCCAACCCACAATCTGGCGAGTTTGATGCGTCCTTGAGAAGCAGCCCAGCTCACAATCATTGCTTCATGGCCCAGCCCACAATCTGGCGAGTTTGATGCGTCCTTGAGAAGCAGCCCAGCCCACATTCATTGCTCCATGGCTCAGCCCACAATCCTAGTGAGCATCCCACTTGTTGAACTAGCTCTCTGCCTCTATATAAGGTAACACTCAACTTTTCACACTCATCTTTTTAATCAAAAGACAACGAAAACCTAACTTGTCCCCACTTTTCAAAATGTTTCGAATCGCCACGGTGTTTCTTCGCCACTCCCGCACGGCTTCTCGCTCCCCACGCTTTCCACCCGCCATCTCCACTTCCTTCACATCCCATTTCACTCCATCCTTTCCTCGACTTCCCCTCTGCAACTCTCCCTTTCCACCCCTTTCACCGCGCTCAACTTCCTTCCTTTCCCATTTCACCCCACCCTTTCCCCGATTTCCCCTCCGCAGCTCTCCCTTTCCACTCCTTTCACCGCGCTCCACTTCCTTCCCATCCCATTTCACCCCACCCTTTCCCCGACTTCCCCTCCGCAACTCTTCCTTTCCACCCCTTTCACCGCGCTCAACTTCCTTCCCTTCCCATTTCACCCCACCCTTTCCCCGACTTCCCCTCCGCAGCTCTCCCTTTCCACCCCTTTCACCGCGCTCCACTTCCTTCCTTCCCGTTTCACCCCACCCTTTCCCCGACTTCCCCTCCGCACCTCTCCCTTTCTACCCCTTTCACCGCGTTTCACTTCATTCCCTTCCCATTTCACCCCACCCTTTCTCCGACTTCCCCTCCGCAACTCTCCTTTTCCACCCCTTTCACCGCGCTCAACTTCCTTCCCTTCCCATTTCACCCCAACCTTTCCCCGATTTCCCCTCCGCAGCTCTCCCTTTCCACCTCTTTCACCGCACTCCACTTCCTTTCTTTCCCATTTCACCCCACCCTTTCTCCGACTACCCCTCCGCAGCTCTCTCTTTCCACTCCTTTCACCGCGCTCCACTTCCTTCTCTTCCCATTTCACCCCACCCTTTCCCCGACTTCCCTTCCGCAACTCTCCCTTTCCACTCCTTTCACTGCGCTCAACTTCCTTCCCTTCCCATTTCACCCCACCCTTTCCCGGACTTCCTCTCCGCAGCTTTCCCTTTTCATCCCTTTCACCGCGCTCCACTTCCTTCCCTTCCCGTTTCACCCCACCCTTTCCCGGACTTCCCCTCCGCAGCTCTCCTTTTCCACCCCTTTCACTGCGCTCAACTTCCTTCCCTTCCAATTTCACCCCACCCTTTCCCGGACTTCCCCTCCGCAGCTCTCCCTTTCCACCCCTTTCACCGCGCTCAACTTCCTTCCCTTCCGATTTCACCCCACCCTTTCCCCTACTTCCCCTCCGCAACTCTCCCTTTCCACCCCTTTCACCGCGCTCAATTTCCTTCCCTTCCCATTTCACCCCACCTTTTCCCCGATTTCTCCTCCGCAGTTCTCCCTTTCCACTCCTTTCATCGCGCTCAACTTTCTTCCCTTCCCATTTCATCCCACCCTTTCCTCGATTTCCCCTCCGCAGCTCTTCCTTTCCACCCCTTTCACCGCGCTCAACTTCCTTCCCTTCCCATTTCACCCCACCATTTCCCCGATTTCCCCTCCGCAGCTCTCCCTTTCCACCCCTTTCACCGCGCTCAACTTCCTTCCCTTCCCATTTCACCCCACCCTTTCCCCGACTTCCCCTCCGCAGCTCTCCCTTTCCACCCCTTTCACCGCGCTCCACTTCCTTCCCTTCCCATTTCACCCCACCCTTTCCCCGACTTCCCCTCCGCAACTCTCCCTTTCCACTCCTTTCACCGCGCTCAATTTCCTTCCCTTCCCATTTCACCCCACCCTTTCCTCGATTTCTCATCCGCAGCTTTCCCTTTCTACCTCTTTCACCGCGCTCAACTTCCTTTCCTTCCCATTTCACCCCACTATTTCCTCGATTTCCCCTCCGCAGCTCTCCCTTTTCACCTCTTTCACCGCGCCCAACTTCCTTCCCTTCCCATTTCACCCCACCCTTTCCCCGACTTCCCCTCCGCAACTCTCCCTTTCCACCCCTTTCACCGCGCCCAACTTCCTTCCCTTCCCATTTCACCCCACTCTTTCCCCGATTTCTCCTCCGCAGCTCTCCCTTTCTACCTCTTTTTTTGTTTTTCTTTTTGAATTTGAGTTGTTCTTGTTTTATTTTCCTTTGTCTATATGATTCTTTTGCTCTCCAATCTGCTCCTATGATGATCCGCGATCCGCCAAGCTACTCCTATGACCTGCGATCCACCAAGAAGTCCAATGGCCCATCATTTGATGGCCCAGCCCACAATCTGGCAAGTTTGATGCGTCCGTGAGAAGCAGCCCAGCCCACAATCAATTCTCCATGGCCCAACCCACAATCTGGCGAGTTTGATGCATCCTTGAGAAGCAGCCCAGCTCACAATCATTGCTTCATGGCCCAGCCCACAATCTGGTGAGTTTGATGCGTCCTTGAGAAGCAGTCCAGCCCACAATCATTGCTCCATGGCTCAGCCCACAATCCTAGTGAGCATCCCACTTGTTGACCTAGCTCTCTGTCTCTATATAAGGTAACACTCAACTTTTCACACTCAACTTTTCACACTCATCTTTTTAATCACAAGACAACGAAAACCTAACTTGTCCCCACTTTTCAAAATGTTTCGAATCGCCACGGTGTTTCTTCGCCACTCCCGCACGGCTTCTCGCTCCCCACGCTTTCCACCCGCCATCTCCACTTCCTTCCCTTCCCATTTCACCCCACCCTTTCCCCGATTTCCCCTCCGCAGCTCTCCCTTTCCACCCCTTTCACCGCGCTCCACTTCCTTCCCTTCCCATTTAACCCCACCCTTTCCCGGACTTCTCCTCCGCAACTCTCCTTTTCCACCCCTTTCACCGCGCTCCACTTCCTAGCCTTCTCATTTCACCCCACCCTTTCTCCGACTTCCCCTCCGCAACTCTTCCTTTCCACCCCTTTCACCGCGCTCAACTTCCTTCCCTTCCCATTTCACCCCACCATTTCCCCAATTTCCCCTCCGCAGCTCTCCCTTTCCACTCCTTTCACCGCGCTCCACTTCCTTCCCTTCCCATTTCACCCCACTCTTTCCCCGACTTCCCCTCCGCAACTCTCCCTTTCCACCCCTTTCACTGCGCTCAACTTCCTTCCCTTCCCATTTCACCCCACCATTTCCCCGATTTCTCCTCCGTAGCTCTCCCTCTCCACCCCTTTCACCGCACTCCACTTCCTTTCCTTCCCATTTCACCCCACCCTTTCTCCGACTACCCCTCCGCAGCTCTCCCTTTCCACCCCTTTCACCGCGCTCCACTTCCTTTCCTTCCCATTTCACCCCACCCTTTCCCTGACTTCTCCTCTGCAACTCTCCTTTTCCACCCCTTTCACCGCGCTCCACTTTCTTCCCTTCTCATTTCACCCCACCCTTTCCCCGACTTCCCCTCCGCAACTCTTCCTATCCACCCCTTTCACTGTGCTCAACTTCTATCCCTTCCCATTTCACCCCGCCATTCCCCGATTTCCCCTCCGCAGCTCTCCCTTTCCACCCCTTTCACCGCGCTCCACTTCCTTCCCTTTCCATTTCACCCCACCTTTTCCCCGACTTCCCCTCCGCAACTCTCCCTTTCCACCCCTTTCACCGCGCTCCACTTCCTTTCCTTCCCATTTCACCCCACCATTTCCCCGACTTCTCCTCCGCAACTCTCCTTTTCCACCCCTTTCACCGCGCTCCACTTCCTTCCCTTCTCATTTCACCCCACCTTTTCCCCGACTTCCCCTCCGCAACTCTTCCTTTCCACCCCTTTCACTGCGCTCAACTTCCTTCCCTTCCAATTTCACCCTGTCATTTCCCCGATTTTCCCTCCGCAGCTCTCCCTTTCCACCCCTTTCACCGCGCTCCACTTCCTTCCCTTCCCATTTCACCCCACCCTTTCCCCGACTTCCCCTCCGCAACTCTCCCTTTCCACCCCTTTCACCGCGCCCAACTTCCTTCTCTTCCGATTTCACCCCACCCTTTCCCCGATTTCCCCTCCGCAGCTTTCCCTTTCCACCTCTTTTTTTGTTTTTTTTTTTGAATTTGAGTTGTTCTTGTTTTATTTTCCTTTGCGTCTATATGATTCTTTTGCTCCCCAATCTGCTCCTATGATGATCCGCGATCCGCAAAGCAACTCCTATGACCCTACTCCTATGACCCGCGATCCACCAAGAAGCCCAATGGGCCATCATTTGATGGCCCAGCCCACAATCTGGCAAGTTTGATGCGTCCGTGAGAAGCAGCCCAGCCCACAATCAATTCTCCATTGCCCAACCCACAATCTGGCGAGTTTGATGCGTCCTTGAGAAGCAGCCCAGCTCACAATCATTGCTTCATGGCCCAGCCCACAATCTGGCGAGTTTGATGCGTCCTTGAGAAGCAGCCCAGACCACATTCATTGCTCCATGGCTCAGCCCACAATCCTAGTGAGCATCCCACTTGTTGAACTAGCTCTCTGCCTCTATATAAGGTAACACTCAACTTTTCACACTCATCTTTTTAATCAAAAGACAACGAAAACCTAACTTGTCCCCACTTTTCAAAATGTTTCGAATCGCCACGGTGTTTCTTCGCCACTCCCGCACGGCTTCTCGCTCCCCACGCTTTCCACCCGCCATCTCCACTTCCTTCACATCCCATTTCACCCCACCCTTTCTCCGACTTCCCCTCCGCAACTCTCCCTTTCCACCCCTTTCACCGCGCTCAACTTCCTTCCCTTCCCATTTCACCCCAACCTTTCCCCGATTTCCCATCCGCAGCTCTCCCTTTCCACCTCTTTCACCGCACTCCACTTCCTTTCCTTCCCATTTCACCCCACCCTTTCTCCGACTACCCCTCCGCAGCTCTCTCTTTCCATCCCTTTCACCGCGCTCCACTTCCTTCTCTTCCCATTTCACCCCACCCTTTCTCCGACTTCCCTTCCGCAACTCTCCCTTTCCACCCCTTTCACTGCGCTCAACTTCCTTCCCTTCCCATTTCACCCCACCCTTTCCCGGACTTCCTCTCCGCAGCTCTCCCTTTTCATCCCTTTCACCGCGCTCCACTTCCTTCCCTTCCCGTTTCACCCCACCCTTTCCCGGACTTCCCCTCCGCAGTTCTCCTTTTCCACCCCTTTCACTGCGCTCAACTTCCTTCCCTTCCAATTTCACCCCACCCTTTCCCGGACTTCCCCTCCGCAGCTTTCCCTTTCCACCCCTTTCACCGCGCTCAACTTCCTTCCCTTCCGATTTCACCCCAACCTTTCCCCGACTTCCCCTCCGCAACTCTCCCTTTCCACCCCTTTCACCGCGCTCAATTTCTTTCCCTTCCCATTTCACCCCACCTTTTCCCCGATTTCTCCTCCGCAGTTCTCCCTTTCTACTCCTTTCATCGCGCTCAACTTTCTTCCCTTCCCATTTCATCCCACCCTTTCCTCGATTTCCCCTCCGCAGCTCTCCCTTTCCACCTCTTTCACCGCGCTCCACTTCCTTCCTTTCCCATTTCACCCCACCCTTTCTCCGACTTCCCCTCCGCAACTCTTCCTTTCCACCCCTTTCACCGCGCTCAACTTCCTTCCCTTCCCATTTCACCCCACCATTTCCCCGATTTCCCCTCCGCAGCTCTCCCTTTCCACCCCTTTCACCGCGCTCCACTTCCTTCCCTTCCCATTTCACCCCACCCTTTCCCCGACTTCCCCTCCGCAACTCTCCCTTTCCACCCCTTTCACCGCGCTCAATTTCCTTCCCTTCCCATTTCACCCCACCCTTTCCTCGATTTCTCCTCCGCAGCTCTCCCTTTCTACCTCTTTCACCGCGTTCAACTTCCTTTCCTTCCCATTTCACCCCACTCTTTCCTCGAATTCCCCTCCGCAGCTCTCCCTTTTCACCTCTTTCACTGCGCCCAACTTCCTTCCCTTCCCATTTCACCCCATCCTTTCCTCGACTTCCCCTCCGCAACTCTCCCTTTCCACCCCTTTCACCGCGCCCAACTTCCTTCCCTTCCCATTTCACCCCACTCTTTTCCCGATTTCCCCTCCGCAGCTCTCCCTTTCTACCTTTTTTTTTGTTTTTTTTTTTGAATTTGAGTTGTTCTTGTTTTATTTTCCTTTGTGTCTATATGATTCTTTTGCTCTCCAATCTGCTCCTATGATGATCCGCGATCCGCCAAGCTACTCCTATGACCCGCGATCCACCAAGAAGTCCAATGGCCCATCATTTGATGGCCCAGCCCACAATCTGGCAAGTTTGATGCGTCCGTGAGAAGCAGCCCAGCCCACAATCAATTCTCCATTGCCCAACCCACAATCTGGCGAGTTTGATGCGTCCTTGAGAAGCAGCCCAGCTCACAATCATTGCTTCATGGCCCAGCCCACAATCTGGCGAGTTTGATGCGTCCTTGAGAAACAGTCCAGCCCACAATCATTGCTCCATGGCTCAGCCCACAATCCTAGTGAGCATCCCACTTGTTGACCTAGCTCTCTGTCTCTATATAAGGTAACACTCAACTTTTCACACTCATCTTTTTAATCACAAGACAACGAAAACCTAACTTGTCCCCACTTTTCAAAATGTTTCGAATCGCCACGGTGTTTCTTCGCCACTCCCGCACGGCTTCTCGCTCCCCACGCTTTCCACCCGCCATCTCCACTTCCTTCCCTTCCCATTTCACCCCACCCTTTCCCCGATTTCCCCTCCGCAGCTCTCCCTTTCCACCCCTTTCACCGCGCTCCACTTCCTTCCCTTCCCATTTAACCCCACCCTTTCCCGGACTTCTCCTCCGCAACTCTCCTTTTCCACCCCTTTCACCGCGCTCCACTTCCTAGCCTTCTCATTTCACCCCACCCTTTCTCCGACTTCCCCTCCGCAACTCTTCCTTTCCACCCCTTTCACCGCGCTCAACTTCCTTCCCTTCCCATTTCACCCCACCATTTCCCCGATTTCCCCTCCGCAGCTCTCCCTTTCCACCCCTTTCACCGCGCTCCACTTCCTTCCCTTCCCATTTCACCCCACCCTTTCCCCAACTTCCCCTCCGCAACTCTCCCTTTCCACCCCTTTCACCGCGCTCAACTTCCTTCCCTTCCCATTTCACCCCACCATTTCCCCGATTTCCCCTCCGTAGCTCTCCCTCTCCACCCCTTTCACCGTACTCCACTTCCTTTCCTTCCCATTTAACCCCACCCTTTCTCCGACTACCCCTCCGCAGCTCTCCCTTTCCACCCCTTTCACCGCGCTCCACTTCCTTTCCTTCCCATTTCACCCCACCCTTTCCCTGACTTCTCCTCTGCAACTCTCCTTTTCCACCCCTTTCACCGCGCTCCACTTCCTTCCCTTCTCATTTCAGCCCACCCTTTCCCCGACTTCCCCTCCGCAACTCTTCCTTTCCACCCCTTTCACTGTGCTCAACTTCTATCCCTTCCCATTTCACCCCGCCATTTCCCCGATTTTCCCTCCGCAGCTCTCCCTTTCCACCCCTTTCACCGCGCTCCACTTCCTACCCTTCCCATTTCACCCCACCCTTTCCCCGACTTCTCCTCCGCAACTCTCCCTTTCCACCCCTTTCACCGCGCCCAACTTCCTTCCCTTCCGATTTCACCCCACCCTTTCCCCGATTTCCCCTCCGCAGCTTTCCCTTTCCACCTCTTTTTTTGTTTTTTTTTTTGAATTTGAGTTGTTCTTGTTTTATTTTCCTTTGTGTCTATATGATTCTTTTGCTCCCCAATCTGCTCCTATGATGATCCGCGATCCGCAAAACTACTCCTATGACCCTACTCCTATGACCTGCGATCCACCAAGAAGCCCAATGGGCCATCATTTGATGGCCCAGCCCACAATCTTGATGCGTCCGTGAGAAGCAGCCCAGCCCACAATCAATTCTCCATGGCCCAACCCACAATCTGGCGAGTTTGATGCATCCTTGAGAAGCAGTCCAGCTCACAATCATTGCTTCAGGGCCCAGCCCACAATCTGGCGAGTTTGATGCGTCTTTGAGAAGCAGCCCAGCTCACAATCATTGCTTCATGGCCCAGCCCACAATCTGGTGAGTTTGATGCGTCCTTGAGAAGCAGTCCAGCCCACAATCATTGCTCCATGGCTCAGCCCATAATCCTAGTGAGCATTCCACTTGTTGACCTAGCTCTCTGTCTCTATATAAGGTAACACTCAACTTTTCACACTCATCTTTTTAATCAAAAGACAACGAAAACCTAACTTGTCCCCACTTTTCAAAATGTTTCGAATCGCCACGGTGTTTCTTCGCCACTCCCGCACGGCTTCTCGCTCCCCACGCTTTCCACCCGCCATCTCCACTTCCTTCACTTTCCATTTCGCCCCACCCTTTCCCCGACTTCCCCTCCGCAACTCTCCCTTTTCTCCCCTTTCACTGCGCTCAACTTCCTTCCCTTCCCATTTCACCCCACCCTTTCCCCGATTTCCCCTCCGCAGCTCTCCCTTTCCACCCCTTTCACCGCGCTCCACTTCCTTCCCTTCTCATTTAACCCCACCCTTTCCCGGACTTCTCCTCCGCAACTCTCCCTTTCCACCCCTTTCACCGCGCTCCACTTCCTTCCCTTCCCATTTCACCCCACCCTTTCCCCGACTTCCCCTCCGCAACTCTCCCTTTCCACCCCTTTCACCGCGCCCAACTTCCTTCCCTTCCGATTTCACCCCACCCTTTCCCCGATTTCCCCTCCGCAGCTTTCCCTTTCCACCTCTTTTTTTTTTTTTTTTTGAATTTGAGTTGTTCTTGTTTTATTTTCCTTTGTGTCTATATGATTCTTTTGCTCCCCAATCTGCTCCTATGATGATCCGCGATCCGCAAAGCTACTCCTATGACCCTACTCCTATGACCCGCGATCCACCAAGAAGCCCAATGGGCCATCATTTGATGGCCCAGCCCACAATCTGGCAAGTTTGATGCGTCCGTGAGAAGCAGCTCAGCCCACAATCAATTCTCCATGGCCCAACCCACAATCTGGCGAGTTTGATGCGTCCTTGAGAAGCAGCCCAGCTCACAATCATTACTTCATGGCCCAGCCCACAATCTGGCGAGTTTGATGCGTCCTTGAGAAGCAGCCCAGCCCACATTCATTGCTCCATGGCTCAGCCCACAATCCTAGTGAGCATCCCACTTGTTGAACTAGCTCTCTGCCTCTATATAAGGTAACACTCAACTTTTCACACTCATCTTTTTAATCAAAAGACAACGAAAACCTAACTTGTCCCCACTTTTCAAAATGTTTCGAATCGCCACGGTGTTTCTTCGCCACTCCCGCACGGCTTCTCGCTTCCCACGCTTTCCACCCGCCATCTCCACTTCCTTCACATCCCATTTCACCCCACCCTTTCCTCGACTTCCCCTCCGCAACTCTCCCTTTCCACCCATTTCACCGCGCTCAACTTCCTTCCCTTCCCGTTTCACCCCACCCTTTCCCCGACTTCCCCTCCGCACCTCTCCCTTTCCACCCCTTTCATCGCGTTCCACTTCCTTCCCTTCCCATTTCACTCCACCCTTTCCCCGACTTCCCCTCCGCAACTCTTTCTTTCCACTCCTTTCACCGCGCTCAACTTCCTTCCCTTCCCATTTCACCCCACCCTTTCCCCGACTTCCCCTCCGCAGCTCTCCCTTTCCACCCCTTTCACCGCGCTCCACTTCCTTCCCTTCCCGTTTCACCCCACCCTTTCCCCGACTTCTCCTCCGCACCTCTCCCTTTCCACCCCTTTCACCGCGTTCCACTTCCTTCCCTTCCCATTTCATTCCACCCTTTCCCCGACTTCCCCTCCGCAACTCTCCCTATCCACCCCTTTCACCGCGCTCCACTTCCTTCTCTTCCCATTTCACCCCACCCTTTCCCCGACTTCCCTTCCGCAACTCTCCCTTTCCACCCCATTCACCACACTCCACTTCCTTCCCTTTCCATTTCACCCCATCCTTTCCCCGACTTCCCTTCCGCAACTCTCCCTTTCCACCCCTTTCACCGCGCTCCACTTCTTTCACTTCTCATTTCACCCTACCCTTTCCTCGATTTCCCCTCCGCAGCTCTCCCTTTTCATCCCTTTCACCGCGTTCAACTTCCTTCCTTTCCCATTTCACCCCAACCTTTCCCCGATTTCCCCTCCGTAGCTCTCCCTTTCCACCCCTTTCACCGCGTTCCACTTCCTTCCTTTCCCATTTCACCCTACCCTTTCCCCGACTTCCTCTCCGTAGCTCTCCCTTTCCATCCCTTTCACCGGGTTCCACTTCCTTCTCTTTCCATTTCACAGAAAATGTAACCAAAGAAATCACATCTAAACCAGCTTAATTATCATGTCTTGTGGATAATTACGTCGAAAAATGACATGAGAAATATATCGACCATGAAATGAAAATAAGATAAATTTTTTAGGATAGTTTTTTTAAAAAATTTTGTCACAAAAGTAACATTCAATAAAAAAATTATCAATATATTTTTAACTAATATTTACTTACGGTTTAGAGTTTTGAAGTTTTGGGTATAGAGTTTCAAATTTTAAAAGATTAAAATTAAAATTTTTAAAATAAAAAGAAGTTATTTTGGTCATTTCTTTCTTTAAATTTATTTTTATGACAAAAACTTAAAAAAAAAATTATTTGAGAGAATTGTCTATAAAATAATATTTTCTATTCAAACAAAAAAATATATCGACCATCACCATGTCGTCTTATTAATCGTGCCGCTATATAAACACTGCATCTAGCTTATTTTTTAATTTTCCATTAATTAAATGTCGATTTCTTAACTAATTAAGAATATATATATATTAAAGTCTAGAAAACATGTGAATCTTTAAAAAAAAAAAACATAAACTAATTAGAAAAAGAGTTATTTTCATTCTAAGACACTTTATGTCTTTTTATTACATTCTAAGACACTTATTACTACGGAGGTAGTTTTTAGTGTTTATTGACCCTCTTGCCCTCAACTAAGCGAAACTAGATGATGACTTTCGGTTTACTTTTTTTTTTCAGTTAGAATAATTTGAATTTTGAATTTGTTTAAAATGGTGAAACCAAAACAATAATAAATTTTTTAATTTTCACGACATTTTTTTTAACTACAAATTCTTATCTTCTTATCACAATTACCAAGACAAAGAATGTAAACGCAGTTATCGGCCGGAAACAAAAGTACGACGACGGAGACGTTGTTTGATAATAACATCTCGTCTACTTGATTCCTCTCTCGTCTACGCCATAGCTCCTCCACGCCAAGCTCTATGGTCTTCAATTCTTGGTTCCACCTGTTGTATACACCACAGCTCCTACTCGCCGTGCTATCTGACCCTCCTCCGTGACCTGCTTCTCACCGCCGACTCACGTCTGCGCCAATCTGCCATGGCAAACTTCTCCACCATGGGATCTCCTAGTCGCTGCCTCATCCGCCGTACAAGCAATACCTCCACGTCGTTCCACCGCGCCCAGCTCCACCGCCGTTGCCATCCAGAGTCGTCGTCACTCGGGTTCTCTGGATCGAGAGCTCAGCGACAATGGATAATTTTCTCATAATTTAACCGTTAGTCCTTCAAGTTCTTCCTTTTTTTGTTTTGTCCCTAAAGTTTTATCATGTGCAGAGTTTTGTCTTCGTTTTTTTTTGGTGGATCTTCCTTATGTAATTCTTTGGTCAAAAACACTCTTGCTAGTTGTTGTTATCAACTAAGGTAGAAGAAGTCAGTTATTGGTTTTTTGTTGGTTCTATAACTCGTAGTCTCTTAGCATAAAAGAGTTCAATTTCCTTTGGTGTTTCTGCAATTGTAAAGTGACTGTTGTATTATTGTTTTGTTAATATTCAAATTATAGTGTCTGCGCGATGGTGTACATATTTAGTAGCGTCTGCGTGTACACACGTAGAAAACTTAGTATGTAGGCATGCATGTTTGAGTGTGGATATGTAAACAGTATACTAGAGCTTGTATGTGTGCGTGTACACATGTAAAAAACTTGGTGTGTAGACATTTTTGAGTGTTGATATGTACCATGATGTTTTAGCAAGCGGCATTACTTTTGTGTGAAACCTTTGTCTCATAAGTATATGTGAAAATAGATGTACAACCATATAATAATATCCATGTGTACACGGTTATAATGATATCCACATGTACAACCATTGTATGATATTATGTGTATGTGTGTACAGAATCAAAAGGTGCTTGTAAAGTTCATGGAAAATGCAGATTGTTTTGAGTCCAGCTCATGATTGGTTATCAGCTAAACGTTGTTGATAGTAGTGGAATCACTCTTAGCACTGTTCAAGAGGAGGTGAAGTTAATGTGCCTCAAGTTCTATGTATAGCAATAACTACTGCAATTTCAATACTTTTCTTTTTGAATTAGTTGTGTACACTATTTGCAATTTTGATACATTTGATATTTCAGAAAGCATCATTATTTTTGTATGACACGTTTTCTTAGTCAATATCAATTTACATATGAATAAATTATTAAGTATGAAGCTGTCTAAACAAAATGATTGATACTGATAAAAAAATAAAACTTACTGTAAAATGAAATAGCCTCCAAATATGTACAAAACCATATAGTAGTATCTATATGTACACTGTTATAAGGTATCCATATGTACAACCTTATAACAATATCCATGACTATGTCATATGTCTACATATGTACAATCGTTATAGTTATACTGTACACAATTTTATTTGTGTAACATGTACACGATTATATATTGAAATATATATTCTTGGTGTACACATACAAATATATATTCTTGGTGTACACATACAAATGTATTTTTAAACATGTTCACACGATTAAGCAACGAGGGATTTAACTTTGATCTGAGCAAAACACAAGTCCAACTCTTTCTTGTGAAGATCTTCCATACACTATCCGTAAGCATAGACTGCTAAGTTTTCGGTGCTGTTGACTACTTGGCGGTAGCCTTTAGCTTCCACAAGTGGAGAGATGGCGTCTATGGCGGTAAAGAATTTGGTGACGATGAGACTTCTTTGCTGCGGCGTCGTTGTTATGTTACTACACATCAAGTCTAGAAACAATTATCTAAGAGATTATGGACAATAATATAAGATTTTGGATTCATCTGTAAAAAAAAAGTAACGACGAAGAAGATGAATCAAGAGTAATTAACTAAATATCATTGGATTTATCTTGACCATTCATATTAAAAAAACAAAAGTAAATCTGATGGTTGAAAAATTAGACAGATATATGTCTTGTCAAGATGTGGAATGGATGATCTTAGCCGTTGAGAGGTATGAGAGATGTGTGGCTGAGGTTAAGTCCCGCCACATGTGTAGTTAGGTTAGTCAACTATGTCTTTAAGATTAAATTGAATCAGTTAACAATGAACTACAAAGTTGAAATAAAGTGTCCTTGTAGAAGAAAGTGACCTATCATGATATTAAAAGATGAAAAGTGACTCTGAGTGATATTATTTCTTAGAAAAACGCGCATTTCTCCTCCTCCTCCTCGGCTTCTCAATCACCGATCAAATCCGCGGCCGAAGGAGACACACAAAATGGCTATGGCTAGGGCAACGTCTGGCCCCGCCTACCCTGAGAGATTCTACGCCGCCGCGTCTTACGTCGGCTTCGACGGATCTGACTCCTCGGCGAAACACGTCAGCTCGAAATTCTCCGACGACACTTCACTAATTCTCTACGCGCTCTACCAGCAGGTCAGCCACACTCACGATTGTGAATTTTCACGAGATCTCTGTTGTTTGATCTCATCCAAAATGTTATCAAGTTACTCTGCTTAGTTAAATGTTGCCTTGAGATTTGATTATCGATTTTGATCGAAAACGAGATCGTAATATTTTTTTTTCATTAATCAGATGATCTCCTTGAATTGTAGTTTACTTAGATCTTGATTGGTTATATAACACGTGACTATGTAGCGTTCTTGTATCATCGGTGCTGATTAGTGTTTGTTATGTATTGTGCTAATTAAGTGATTAATATGTAAACAGGCTACTGTAGGACCGTGCAACACTCCGAAACCTAGTGCGTGGAGACCAGTGGAGCAAAGCAAGTGGCAAAGGTTTTTGATTCTTTGCTGTGTATATGCTTGAGTTTGGAATCATACTTCTAGGAAGAAGCTTTGTGATCAATATCAATTATTAAAGTAGAAGAATTTTTATTTGTATTTACATCCATCGGTTGGGATTGCCTACCTATGATTTCGTTACAATTCTACATCATTAAGCTTGTTATTGCTTAGGATCGTTTTAAGGGAGACAGGCATGGAACGTTATTCTAGGACCACCGAGCTTGTTCTAAATCATTTACATATTTATTTAGTTGGCAGGGGCTTGGAACCATGCCCTCCATTGAGGCAATGCGTCTGTTTGTGAAAGTTCTGGAGGTAAACGGACAGAGCCTAATGACTATGGGCTAAGTTTTTAGACTTGACTGGAGCAGAGGCTTACTTTCTTTCTTATTGCTCACTTTATTTCAGGAAGAAAATCCTAGCTGGTATTCGAGGGCATCTAATGATATTCCAGATCCTGTCGTGGATGTTCAGATCAGTGTGAGTTTTGTATTCCATGGGATTCTGTGTCCTTTCCTTAGGGAAGAAAAGATATTGAGTCTTTAAGTGCAATCGTTCCCTGTAGCAGACAACAAAAGATGAGCCTGTTGTTGAGAACGGGAACTCATTTAGCGAGACAAAGACAGTTTCTGCTGAGAATGGGCATTTGGCAGAAACCCAAGATAAAGATGTAGTCTCGGAAGACCCAAATACTGTTTTTGTATATAACCAGTGGACTGCACCCCAAACATCAGGTCAGCGGCCGAAACCCCGTTATGAGGTAATACTTTTCTCCCAGTTTTGGAATAAAAGTAAAAGGTCTGTCATTCATGAATCCTTTGCACTTTCTAACTATTGATTATCATATTGCTTCAGCATGGAGCAGCAGTTATTCAAGATAAGATGTATATATATGGTGGAAATCACAATGGCCGTTACCTTGGTGATCTTCATGTAAGCAACTCAGATGATGCATAAACATAAGCCGATGGTTTAGTTCAAGTATTCAGTTTCATTTTAGTTCCCGCTAACAATCTTCTCTGGAATGTATACAGGTTCTAGATTTAAAAAGTTGGACTTGGTCAAGAGGTGAAACCAAGGTTGCAACTGAATCAGAGGAAACATTTCCAACACTACTATCTCCTTGTGCTGGTCATTCTTTGGTGAGTTTTTTTTAACTTCGTTGCGTTTTGTATTGGTTTCGACCTTTTGGGTTTGCGGCTTAGAAATATTCAGGAAAGCGGTTTCAACTATAAAGGAAAGTTGACTCTTCATGAAATCCACTTGGTCTATTATTTTTCTCATGCCTTCTTTGTTTGTTTTGTAGATACCATGGGACAACAAATTGCTGTCTATCGGTGGTCATACTAAGAATCCCTCAGAATCTATGCAAGGTAAGCGTTTATATACCTTCCAAGACTGTTATTTGCAAATATCTTATGGGAGCTTTCTGTGATCTTAATTATTACAATCAATTTTCTACTGTTTCCTGTCACAGTGAGGGTCTTCGATGCCCATACCTGTACATGGTCAATGTTGAAGACATATGGGAAACCACCGGTATATCTTCACTTCTCTCATGTTATTTCAATTTTTTCACATTTCGTTGCATGGAATATTCCAGTCTTGGTGAACAAATATTTGTTTGGTTTCTTGAACTGAAACTTTGTTTGTCATTTTCTCTTGCTTTTAGGTTTCACGTGGAGGCCAGTCAGTCACAGTCGTGGGTAAAACCTTGGTGATATTTGGTGGACAAGATGCAAAGAGATCACTTCTGAACGATTTGCATGTACTTGATCTAGAAACTATGACCTGGGATGAGGTAGATTCCATGTAAGGTTTCAAAACATTTCTGCATTTTTTCTCTCTTTCGAAGAAGTCAAACCCATTTAAGATTAGATATATAACAAGCAAAAGATTTTAGAAAGCCACCACTTACTCCTTTAACATTGTTAATGAAAGATTTGCAATCAGGGTTTAAACTGTTGTCAACTTGCAGAGGTGTATCTCCGTCTCCGAGGTCTGATCATGCTGCTGCAGTGCATGCAGAACGTTACCTTCTTATATTTGGCGGGGGTTCACATGCTACATGTTTTGGTGATCTGCATGTCCTCGATTTGCAGACTGTAAGTTAAGCTTAGCTTATATTGTTTCAGCATCCTTTCGGACATTCTTTATCAGCATCCTTTCGGACATTCTTTATCAGCATCTGACATAACTATCACATATAGATGGAGTGGTCAAGACCAGCACAACAAGGCGAGGCACCAACTGCCCGATCTGGACATGCTGGCGTGACAATTGGGGAGAACTGGTTTATTGTTGGTGGCGGTGATAACAAGAGCGGTAGGTTTACTCATTTTTCCTCGGAGATTCTCTCTTTTCTACTTTGGCTTTTTGTTTATTCGTGTTTGTGCTGACTGATTGTGCTGCGACCTGATAAATCACTGCAGGGGCATCTGAAAGTGTTGTACTAAACATGTCAACTCTTTCATGGTCGGTAATTGCTTCAGTTGAAGGACGTGTACCTCTAGCTAGCGAGGTAGTAAAACGAATAGGCTTTATCAATTTTAATTTCCAGATAATTATAATAAAGGGCAAATCTTCATTTTCTTTTATATTGACAGGGATTAAGTTTAGTGGTGAGTTCATACAACGGTGAAGATGTACTAGTAGCTTTTGGTGGATACAATGGACGTTACAACAATGAGGTAGGGAACTATGTTGTAAAACCATAAGAGTACCATTCTCTTGAATTTACCCTCAGTTCTGCTTATAATTACTCCTCTGGCGTTAGATTAATCTACTTAAACCAAGCCACAAATCAACACTGCAACAAAAGACTATAGAAGCGCCTTTGCCAGGTAGTCTTTCTGCTGTTAACAACGCCACAACCAGAGACATCGAGTCAGAGGTGAGCCAAGAAGGCAGAGTACGGGAAATTGCCATGGACAATGTTAGCCCTGGATCAAAGGTACCTTCCCTCAATCTTGATCAGTGTTATCCAGTTAGCTAGCTTGTTGATAGGTTGCTGATAGTGATTGTACCGTACATTATATAGTTACCCAAGTCGAGATTATCATCATTTCTTTCTCTTATGTTGATGTTTGGTAATGAATCTCCTTCAGGTTGAAGTAAACAATGAACACATTATTGCGACTCTTAAATCGGAGAAGGAAGAGCTGGAGGCATCACTGAACAAGGAGAAGTTGCAGACTCAACAACTAAGGCAAGAGTTATCAGAAGCCGAATCACGAAATGCAGATTTGCACAAGGTAATAAATAAATAACATTTTCACCCTTCTTGGAAACAAAAGCCCAAAAACAAAAAAAAATAAATTGGTGAACCGTTTGTTTATAAGCCATTGTTTGTTGTTGACATTTTATCTTTGTGCTATAGGAACTTCAGTCTGATCGTGGTCAGCTTCAAGCGGAACAATCAAGATGTTTTAAACTTGAGGTATATATTCCATAACCCACATCTCTTTCATACCATGACTTACAGAAGATAGAATCTAAGTAAAAGCCATGTGAATCAATCTCTGTCATCTGTTGTTTGATAAGCTTCATCAGGCTATTAGGAGCAAAAAGCAAAGCAGATTTAGCAAAACCTAACTCGATCTCCTTACTATTGAATGTGCAGGTTGATGTTGCAGAGCTAAGGCAAAAGCTTCAAACGTTGGAAACACTACAAAAGGAACTGGAACTCCTCCAACGCCAAAAGGCTGCCTCTGAACAAGCATCAACGAACGCTAAACGTCAGAGCTCCGGTGGTGTCTGGGGTTGGCTTGCTGGAAGCCCTCAGGAGAAGGATGATGATTCGCCATAGTTTGTATTTTTCTTTTTTTGGTTTCTTCTTCCAGTAAGATCTTTCATTACCCTTCCTTTTTTGAGCTTTATATTAGCCTTTTTTTCTATGTTACTTATGATTCGTGTTATATCTCTGTTATACAACTTATCACTAGATAGAATAGTGTATTTATAAGAAAATATTTTTGTATACAACTTTCTTTTTTTTCAAACAAACGTAGCCAGCTTTCGGTATTGCTGGGCTATTTCTTTTTTTGAAAAACAAGTACATAATAAATAAATACTATTGAAATAATTACATCATATAACTTAAGCGATAAATTCTAGAGTTCTAGATTCTCTTTGTATAAAGATACGAATAAATCCTAATCCACTAAAGAATCAAAACAACCATTATAACAAATTATAAATATATTAATTAATTCATCAAATCTCATGTTTCTAACGAAGTACTCCTCTCTCTTCTCTTTTATGTTCATTCTTCTATTGATTCTTCACACAAACGATGATCGATTACTACCAACCAGTAGAGATTAACATAGTCTCGGCTCAAGATCTCGACTCCATAAACCTTTTGTTCAGACCAACCGTCTATGTTTCCGTCTCGGTAACACGTGGTTCACGTGACAAGCAAGTCACACCAGCTGCTGTTTGCGAGAAGAAACTCTTACGATGGAACCATCGTATGAAATTTTATATAGAAGACGACAAGATTCAAAGGAATGACTCAGTGTTTGTGTTTCAAATCAAGGTTAAGAAGTTTTATGGGTCTACAGAAGTTATTGGAAAACTTTTCGTACCGTTAAAGCAATTGATTCACTTGAATGAAGAGAAGACTATAACTGAGCATACCAAAATCGATTATCAGGTGATTACCGAGTCTGGAAAACCAAAGGGTTGTATATGTTTAGGGTTTAGTTTTGGGAGTGTTTTTAAGGGACAAATTAGCGGTTGTGACTCGGATAGTAATGTTGGGGTTTGTGAGGATTGTAGATTAGGAGCTTGGGGAATTATTAAAGATGTGCCATCTGCTCCTTGTGAAGGCGATATCTATGCTTGAGAAATCATTTTTTTCTAATATTTCCCATAGCTTATTATTTTCCATATTTTTTTTAGGTCAAAGATGATTGATCATGATAAATTATTTTGAATAGATCAGCGATAGTTTATTTTGATAACAAGGGAAATATATTGTATTCTTGATTCTTCTAAACAAACTGATTATTGTTATATTATAGAGTTTGAAAATTAACTGACGCATGGACCAGTGCACATGTATAATCTCTTATAAAAAACTAGTATGTCTCCCGTGCTACGCACCGGGCATTATTATTTACTAATTTTAAAATTATACTAGATTCTGACCCGCCCTTCTGAAGGGCGGGTATACTTTTTTTTAATTTTTTTAAGAAATTTAATTTTGGTATTTATGTTTTTTGTAAAACCGTTAGAAAAAATATTTATGTTTTTTTGTAATCATAATTTAATTTAATATAATTTTTGATAACTATATTAAATATATCAAGTTCCATAATTATACACTTATGTCATATACATTTTAGAAATTATTTTTTAATTTTATTCCAAAAATTTGCAAAATATTATATTTTCTTAATAGTTACCTATCATAATTAGTTAAGAATATTCGTATAAAAAGAACCAATTCGAAATCATCCCGGAAATTAAAGTCTCATAATCTAATAGCATATATACTCAAACAGTTTTTAAAATATTATATCCGAAAACCAATATCAAACCCAACCTACACCGAAAACGGAAAAATGTTTGAAAAATTAATTTTTTATATATTTTGTTACAAAAAAATATATGTATATATATATATGTATATCTTGATGCAAAAGTCAATGAACCATTGTGGTATAGTGGTAGAAGACACGGCTATTATCAAAGATTATATGGGTTCGCAGCATGATCTGTTTTTTTAGATTTTTATTTCTTTTTTTCTCGCTAATGGCAAATATGTAAATACTTTATCTTCTCCATTTATCAAGGTTTCTATCTTTCTGCAATTTTTTTCCACCGCCGCAAACATAATCGACCTAATTTTTTGATGTTTCCTTTTCATTTATGCATCAAAATTGAAGATTTGTTAATTATCATCCAGTTTTAAACATCTTAACACACAAAAACTTGAATGATTTTGATAAACTTGATTTCACTGCCTAGCACTCAATGTTTTTGAACGATATATGTAAATAGGTTAATCAATAATCCAACTATTGCAGTTGAAGAGAAGCACAATTTCTTGCCAATAGGAAACTTAGACTCATAGTTTACAAATAACTGCATGAATAATTTCTGAGAACATGACTGTTTTTTTTTGCTGAATTTCTGCAACTCTATTAAATCATGAAAAATTGATTGTTAGACTTTTGCAGGAAGAAGCATAACTGGTTTCGTTATAGAACTTTATATAAAGAGAACGTGGTTAGTTTTTAAGTTAAAGTAAATACAGTTATAGAATATTTTTAAGTTAATGTAAATACAGTTATCAATAGATGTAATATTGATATTAAAAATAATTATTGGACTAAACTAATATCAACTGGACATGTTCCAGCTTTAATAGTATTGATAATATATAGAATTTACAATAAATATGTTATTGATGTAAAAAATGTTATTTTGAAAGTTAATAATTTGTTCAGACTATTGATGTCATTACTTCTTGTAGTCTTTCTGTTCATCTCTTATGTTTTTTTGTCTTTCTTCATTTTCAGTGATATATTTACTAAGAAGTTTTTATTTTTGCTATAAAAAATTGCTAACATTACATAATGAGATAAAAACGCAAACGGGTATATTGATTCAAAAGTATACCAAACTAATGTAGCCACGTTTTATAAGATTATGAATATGGAAGACGAACTTGAGGCTAAGGTCTTGATCTGAATAGCAGATATAGGCCCTTCTTTTGTTTCTTCTCCACCTAAGTTTTTAAGTCACATATTTTACACCAGATTACTTATTTTTTTTTAATAAGAACCACATTAAATTTTTCTTCTGGTGCTTCTCAAATTTATCAGGGGCCTTGTTACTCCTAACTAAGTGTGCATTAAGATGAGCTTTGTACTTTCATTATTTGAATTGTCACCACCAAAAAAAAAACATATTTCAGTAAATTGTGAATTAATTTATTCCACTTTTCAAATGTTATTAACCTGATTGGTTAGGTTAACCTTTTGTATCACGATACTGCATCAAAATACGTAGATTTCCCAATATCTAGAACAACAAAAGAAATGAAATAGAAACTATAAGTAGGTGTTTGATAAAAAAAAATAAAACTATAAGTAGGTGAGAGCATAGAAGAAAAAAGGTTCATGACCAAATTAACATTACACAAATTACCAGTTTAGCAAAAAAAAAACATTACACAAATTATGATATGAGTGACGAAGTCTTACTAACCTGGGTTTCAACTTTCATCGTCAACTTTTCTGCAACCTTCGCCAAAGAAATTCTGGGTTTTTTGTCTTCTTTGAAAAGAACTTATCTCGAAAACTATTGCTGTTCAACTGCTTAGCCAGAGATTATATCCATTCAGAATTGTACTCTCGTCGGAAACCAATCCATCTATCTAGTTAAAATTGCAATTTCTTCAGACTTAGAGAGAGAGTAAGTGGAATCATGAGAATTTAGGAAACTGCAATGAATGTACGTAAAGATAAATTTGAATTTATACCATAGTGAGTAAAATCTCAGAAAGATTAACAGTTCCAAAGATCGTGATGGTGTAGTGTGAGAAATAAAAGGGATTTTATTTGATGTAGATTTTTATTCTATATTAAAAACAAATAGAAACAGTTTAAGAAACAAAACAGCTTTATTTTTTTATTTTTTTGCATTTAATATTTTCTTTAAACGGAATTGTTTTTTATTGCTTTTAGAAAATTTTCCATGTGGCAATTATTTTTTTTGTTCTTTTAAAGTTTTTACACATGGCAATTTCTGATTCATCGTGCGACTTGCGCTTTAGTATATAAGGGATAGGAATGGAAGCTTGAGAATTACTATCATGTAAAGACCAATAAGTCATATAAAATCTAAAACTCCCACTACAAAATAAATCCCCCATTGCATTAGCAAACTCTTTAAGCTGATCTATCTTCCCTCAATCTGGTAGAGAGTATAAAAAGAGAATTGACGAGAATTCACTCAAGGAGACAAGATGTTAGTTTTATTTAAGTATAAAAATTAAGAAATAAGTTTACAGTTTTAAGCGTAATACTTCTTTTCTTTGGCAAGAAAAAAAAATTACATGAGTTGTAAGCGTAATACTTCTTTTCTTTGGCAAGAAGAAGATTTCTTCCTGAAATTGATTGAAAATGTTAGTAGTTTTCTTTTTCTTAACATAATTATTAAATTACATAGTTGAACTATGTTTGAATGATATGATACAAACTTAGAAAAATTTATCCGGTTAAGAGATTTAACAATTCATTATATCGATTGCAAAAGAAGTCAGAAATTATATTTGATGTTCAAATAAGAAAAACTCATGTTAACTCATCCAACTTTCTTGGGCCTGAACATTGAAAATGAAAATAAAACTTAAAGGGAGTTGCTCTGTCTTTACATAGCACATCTAAGTAAACAAAAATGCAGCTGACTAAACTATATATATCTACCAAAAACATCTCTATACTTTGAACAAAGAAAACAAGAAAAAGTTCCATATACAGTTAGAGACGCATGAGCCCCTAACCCTCCTCAATATTCTACAAACATGTTCCAAAATCCCTAACAATCACAAAGATCATCGATGGTTCTTGTCATATATATACGTTGTGTTAGGTGCTTCATCCATTATAATCAAACTTGATCCCTTTCATGCAACATTTATGGAGTGCATGATGTGTTTTCACTCATGTTTTGTCCGTAATCTATTTGGTTTTCTTTGTAACTTGACATTATCCCAACACACTTTGAAACTCTTAATCTACACATGCTCTTGTTATCTGTCTCATTGCTTTACCTCTAAACACAACAAAGTGTTCATACATGTGTTTCAATCGCATAACCATATCCTTTTACAATCTTTTAGAAATTCAGAACTTTGGGAACTGGTTACATTCATTATTTCAAAAAAAAAAGAAAGCTCTTTCTTTAGAAAATAAAAAATTTCTTCAAATTGATAAAAGATGTAGAATATGAAAGATGGTCCCCATAACTTGGATTCTTTGCTCTTCTCGTTTGATTTCCTTATAATTGGTATCTTATTCGTGATAGCCTCATAGAAAAATGAGCTTTACGTTTTCGTGTTATGTATTCTCTTCTTCGCGCCTTCCATCAATTATTACGTATGATAATTTTTTACCTTAGTGCTAAATTGCTCCAAAACAATATAAAAAGACTTGTCGTCGCCTATCTAATCATTACTACATTTTATAAACATCAACTACCATATGATATATTTGTAAGCAATCTATCAAGAAAAAACAATCGATTAAACCAAATGTTTAACATCAGAGACTAGACATTACATTATAATGTTGAATGAATATAAAAATTGGTTGAAGCGGCCAGCTGGTTCTTACTTTGATGAACGCCGTCCTTGGTGACCTGTGATTTGGACCCACCTTGTTCATAACGGTTTCGCCGCTCGTTACGCGCTGCCTCTCACACTAAGGCCGTGTAGAGGTTGGGGTCGATGTTATTACCTGAAGGAAAGAGTCAAAGAGATAATTGTAATGAAAAAGACAAACTGCCGTTGCTCTCCATTTGAAAAATGAGTTTGGGTATCGGTAAATGTACCGAGAAAGAAATATTATAGCTAGTACTACCCATGCATGAATGGGTATGGTGGTTTGTAAAAAACAGTGACAAAGTTAGGAGAGCGGTTTACATGTCTTCACGTAGGCTTTTCACCCGTAAGACCAAGCTGGATCTTAACCAACCAAATCTATATGTATGCAAGAAACTGAGATAGACGCTAAATTTACCTTCTTTTTTTTTTTTAATTAAAAAACTCCATATGGATCTCTTATCTAAATTTTATGAATCCTTTATGTTACTCAAACTCGAAACACTTTTTTTTTCTAATCAAACTCTCAGTTAAGAAATTAATAAAACTGCATGGTTTATTAAAAAAACCATTTATACATCTCTTACACTTGTTGTCAGGGCCGTCTCAAATTAATTTTAGACCCTGTTCAAAAACAATATTAATTGTACATTTTATCAAGTAATTTTAAAATCTAATAACTTTGTCTGATTTTATATATTATGAGTTCTAAATTTAGCATTAAATCTAAAATTTTAAAGTTTTATTACCATAATTTATTTATATATTTTTTAAAATTCTTAAATTTTTTATTTTTATATTTTGGGTTATGTTCAACCGTTCCACTTGCGCCTGCTGTTAGACGGCCCTGCTTGTTGTGATGACATCAAATGTTTCTTTGGAGTTATCGAGCGTGATAAGATTATATCTACAACTTATTGTACATTTTGCCGAACGATCAAACTAATAAAATGTTTAGTTATGGTTGACATGCATTAATGTAACTTTTAAGGGAAAATCATTATCGGAAAGAGGAGAAAACTTAACGGAACGTTGGACGGATTTTAGATGGCCATCTAACCTGAGCTCATACCATTTCGGCGATAGAGCGATAATTATGAAAAAGACAAACCAATCAACCAGCTCTTGCCTAGAGAATCCCACGGTGTCACCCATTAGTTAAGCAAATGCCATTACCTAAATTTTCGTCTCTTTAAAAAACAAAGGAAATAAAATCGAATTATCGTGATAGTTAACCTAAGACTACATCATGTAACAAAGATTTCGTCTTATGGTGAACAAATATTCAAGACTCAAGACTCAAGTATATGAAGTTGATTTTTTATGGTTGAAAGCATGTTGTTGAATGTCGCAATTTGCAATAGAACCAAATTGCAAATTACAAAGTTTTTAAGTTGAAGCCGTCCTAATTAGCACCTATACACAAGTCACAAGACGTGGGTGCACTAAAACATATCTAAAACTTTCAGAAACTGTCCATACTATATGTATTAATACAAAATGTGTTACAAGAAAAAAGGTATTAATACAAATAATATGAGAACAATTGCGTGTAAGTCAATTTCATAATTAATAAACAAAACCAAAAAACACATGGACGAACGGACAATGGCAATTTCGTTAATGTACCGACAAAGAAGCTCGTTGTAATAAATTTATCACGTTATAAAGAAGCTAGACACCAATGCTTAACTTGTTGTCTTCACGTAAGTACAGAATCAAGTTCCAAAGAGAGAGAGAGAGAAGACAGAGACAAACAAATCTACAAAGGCGACTAAAGAAATCTGAAAAGTCCCTGACTCAACCAAAAGGTTTGGTCAAAGAAGAAGATGAACTCTCGCGCCATCTACGCCGTCATCGCGCTCCTCGCCATTGTAATCTCATCCGTCGACGCAAGCGGCTTCAGTTTCGGACACTCGCTTGATTTCGTACGGACCGGATCCTCTTCGCTCTTCTCTGGATGCGAAGGATCGATCGCTGAGTGCATCGCCGAGGAAGAGGAAATGGAGTTCGATTCGGATATCAGCAGGCGCATTTTAGCGCAGAAGAAGTACGTAAGCTACGGTGCGATGAGGAAGAACAGTGTGCCTTGCTCACGTCGTGGAGCTTCGTATTACAACTGCCAGCGTGGCGCTCAGGCCAATCCTTACAGCCGTGGATGCAGCACCATCACGAGATGCAGGCGTTGATTGAAGAAGAACATGAGTAACTTAAATTCCTATTTTGCCCTTGTATGCTTCTTTTTTTTTCTTTTTTTTGTTTGTTTATTTCCGGGATATACGGGTTTGATTTACACATTGAAAACAAGTTATTTTTCTGGTTGTTCATATACAGTAAATACATATTTCAGAGTTGCGAAGATTAAAAATAGTTATTAGTCCGATAAGTGATTGAGTTTTGGAATAAAGTTGTATTAATATATCGACCGTATAATTAATCAACTATATGAATGGAATGAAAACAGAAAAAATTCCCGTATTAGCTGTTGGTGGCATGTTGGCTAATAAGGTGACGATGGGACACATCACAGCCTAAGCCTAGCACACTTAAACTATAAACATTTTCGATATAATTAGTATCGGTTGATGTTTTGATTTATGAATTTATCTAAAAGCCATTGAATGTTGTATATGCTATAGTTAAATTTATTATATGCTCCCTCTGCTAAATTTGACATACAAATGTCAAGTACTAACAATAAACATTCATAAGAAAATTGATGAATTCGATCGAGATATATGTTGGAGTGTGGTATTGTTTAAGTCATGTTCTAGTTTGAAAAAAAAACAAATTTAAAGAGTTATCTATTATTAGGAGATTTTTTTTTACCATATTATTAGGAGATAGTATTTATTTAAGTTCAACAGTACAATCATTTATTGCAGAATGAGATATTTAATTCAGGAGGATATGTTTCAACGGTACAATAATTTATTGCAGGAGGAGATGATATTTCAAAGTATTGTAAATAAAAAAAGAGTATTGTCGCACCAAAAAATACTATTGTAGAGATTTTTTTTAAAAACAAAATTTAAAGGATCATCTATTATTTCTTTTAAATTGAAATATCTCTCTTACAGAAATAACAGTAGTTTTAAAAAAGAAATAATAGATAATCTATTATTAGAAAAAAATTATTTAATATTCAGTTGTTCAAAAAAAAAAATTTATTTGATTTCAACGGTACAATAATTTATTGCAAGAGGAGATATTTATTTGAGTTCAACGGTACAATAATTTATTGAAGGAAGAGATATTTATTTCAACGGTACAATAATTTATCTATAAATAACTCAGGCTTCGTGCAGTTTGATACCACATTTAAACGGATACATCAGCCTCAAGGAGCACAAAGCGATGCCTGATCAGGAGAAAGAGACTCGTGTACAAAATCTATTCCAGGATGGTTGCTTCTACTTGTCAACCAAACAACATTTGGCGTTTCTTCTTCAGGTACTACTACTTGTTTTTTTGGGTTATTACAAACTGGATTGCTCACTATGTTAGTTTGTCTTAACATTCATTGTTCATTATGGTTAAAGTTTCTTTGTTGTGCCATACTTGGTTGTTTTGTATACAGAGCGAGTTCTCATTTTCAAAGATGAGATATAGATAGAATGATCTCGTCCTACTTTTTTTTTTCCAGCGCACGTTACACCTAGTCTCATACCAGCATCAGCAACAGAGTTGGGAAATACACAGCAGTCAGTCTATAACCAAAAAAGCGAAAGAGTCATGCTCCTTCTGTTTCTAATAAAGGTCCCCTTTGTACCGCAAATTTTAATTATTTCATTTCGTGTTGATACCCTTTATTATTTTCAAGTCCCTAACTAAATCTTGTTTTGTGTTTCTTTTCTTTATTTACAGGGGAGGAAAAAGTTTTAACGAGCTGCTAAGTGCTAACTAGTTGACGTTTCAGACATAACCTCTAACAGTGTAGCTAATGATCTTAAATCAAAAGTGGCAAAGTGTTTGTTTACAAGTTCAGACGTGTCAGACGAGGTAATATGTTTTGTTTGCTTTTAACACTTATCACTAAGTATTTCCTAATCAATCTAACTATTATAAAAAATTCTTTTTGTTGTTGTTTGTTTTTTTTTTTGTAGTCAAACAGAATTGTTGTTGTTGTTTGTTTTTTTTTGTTCAAATCGCATTGTTTTTTTTTTGTTTTAATTTTTTGTGTCAACAAATAAAAACGTTTATCTCAACTATTACACTTTACAAGATTTTGGACCCTAGCTTCTTGTTACTTTAGGTTCCAACCATCGTGTAGTCTATCTAACATATACATTGCTATTCTGTATGTACCATGCTATAGTATATTTGTTAAGAATAGTATATTTGAGAAGTTGTGATAATCTTTGTTTCTTTTTATAAATAGCATGGTATATCGTCAAAACAGTTGTTCTAAAATTAAAGTGATGGCAATTTCTAGTTAACCATGATGATTATTACACTCTTTTTTTTTGACAAAATGATGTATACACACTCTTATGGGATGTTGTTTTTATTTGAATACTTTCTTTTGAGTGGTGGTGAAGTGATCGGACGAGTAAAGCTCATATAAAATATGTGTATGTCATGAGTATAGGAGAAGTTCACAATTGGTTGTTACTGTGAAGAGAATGATGGATTCTTTTTTTGAGTGATGAATTTCACATGATTGTCATCATGATCGTTAGAGGTAATATGTTATGTTTGCTTTTAACACTTATAAGAAATTTTGACATACAAATGTCAAGAGTACTAACAATAAACATTCATAAGAAAATTGATGAATTCGATCGAGATATATGTTGAGTGTGGTATTGTTCCTTATATTTAGCATATTGTGTATATCATCTTAAGATTTGGAGAATATCCTTTTAAGGAGCATTGTATGCATATATATATATATGCAAAGCCTATACAATGAATAACAGATAGAACATTATTCACCAATACAAAGTTTGTCTGTTTAGTCATGTTCTAGTCTTTTGTCCAGATTCTACATTAACTATGTGAACAATAACTCACTAACACAACGTATGTGATCGGTGGCCTTTTATTTTATTTGTTTGTTTATTTCCGGGATTGGTTTGATTTACACATTGAAAACTATAGACTATTCATATACAGTAAATACATATTTCAAAGTTGCGCAGATTAAAAATAGGTTTATTAGTCCGATAAAAGTGATTGAGATCTATGCGTAGTTTTGTGTTGTGACAACTTTAGTTTCTTAACACAAACTCACAAAGTAACTATTTCAATTTATTAATATGAGGTTTGGAATAGAGCTATATTAATATGACCTTCTGATTGTGTAAGTAAATGTAAAAAAAAATTATAAACTGAAAAAGAATTCCTTTATAGCTGTTAGTGGCTTGTTGGCTAATAAGGTGATGATGGCATACTCATGGGACCATAACAGCCTAGCACGCTTGACTTCAAACATTTTCTTCATATAGTATTATTTTCATGGCTGTGATTATTTATCCCGATATGATTTAATATGCATTTATTTTGATTAATTATAAAGCCATAGAATTTGTATACACTATGGTTGAATTTATTATATGTACCACCTGCTACATTTGATTTGACATACAAAATGTTGAGTACTAACAGTAAAATGTTTTTTTTTTTGAAAAAGGGCATTCAATTTAAAAAGACAAGTTACAAGATGTGATTTGTTAGATCACATAGTTTAAAAAAGTTGGATACATAATGTAAGTAATGAAAGAGCTATTAAACCAAGAAGTTGGTAATAACTCTTTACTTTGACCAAACTAAGAAGGATGTTTGGTAATAATATTCTTTACTTTGACCAAACAGTAAAATGTTTTCATAAGAAAATTGAGGAATTTGATCGAGATATATATGTTGGAATGTTGCATTGTTTGTGTCATGTTCTAATTGTTTGTCCATATTAACGTTTAACAACCACTCACTAACATGCGCATGTGTAATCGGTGTGTTACTGAGCATTTTTTTCAGTAATATTGGCTTCATAATTACCGGATTAAGTTGGTATAATCTACCTTCAAAAGTTCAAATAGGTCACAATTTATACCACTCAGATAATGGGCTCCGTTGTTTCATATAATATGAGCCCATATTTGTCTTATATCTCTAATATAGGCTCCCTTTGTTTCATGCAGACTCGCATCCTCTTCAATAACTTTTTTCTATTATCATTATACAGAAAGATGATGCACTTGTTTTTTTGATGTATCTTGTACATTTGTGGAGAGACCCATCATGGAGAAACCCAATACGATTGTGTAATTTAGAATCCAATATAAATTCAACCAGCGAAGTCACGTGTTGGCATAACTAGTACAGTATCTCCCTGTCTGACACTTCTGGAATCTTCTTCTTTTATTAATTTTTCTTGGAATTACAGGAAAAAATATTTAATTATTTCCTTTTCTTACCTACGTACGATTACTTAACCCACAAGTGTAAACGGCCCATAGTTAAGAAACCGACCCAATCGAAACACACGCTCGCACGCGTAATCTACAACCCCTCACACGTGCCAAAAACCATTGCTATAAATAATCAACTCTAGGTTAAGCTCTAATTCAGTAATTCCTCATCACCATCCATCACATCGTTTTCTTCGTCAAAAATCAATTTAAAAAGCAAAAAAAAAAAAAGGAAGAATCGTCTTCTTCTCTTCAAACGAACGCCTTCTCAGATATCCTCTTTGCACACCCGATTAGCCCAGCGATCATGGCTCAAACCGATCTCAATCAGCCGAAACTCGATATGGTAATCATCCTCATCTCAATTCCGCGAGCTAGATCGATTTTTGGCCTCGAATCTTTGGTTTCTTGATTGTTGGTGGCTATTGAGATACATGAGCATGCATGTATGATTGTGGATCTGATTAACGCTAATCAGTGCAATTAGCATAGGATTAGATGATAATCTGTAATTCAATCTGCTCACCGAAGAGATTCATTGATTGTATGTTGTTTGATGTAGGGATCTTGTGTAGAAGATTAAGATTAAAGAATTAAAGTTTCTCATATAATACACTGTTTATTTTAGGGATCATAGTTCAGAAGATTAACGAATTTGAGATTTAATTTTTTTTTTTTTTGTATTGGCTAATAATTTGCATGTGCCTATTTTTGTAATTTTGCAGACTAAGGAGGAGAAGGAGAGGTTGAAGTATTTGGAGTTTGTGCAAGCCGCTGCTGTTGAAGCAGTGCTTCGCTTTGCTCTCATTTACGCCAAGGCTAAGGACAAGTCTGGTCCTTTGAAGCCAGGTGTTGAATCCGTCGAAGGTGCTGTCAAGACTGTTGTCGGTCCTGTCTACCAGAAGTACCACGACGTACCCGTTGAGGTTCTCAAATACATGGACCAGAAGGTACAACAAGATTCCTCTAGTTCTTGATTTTACACGCTAAGTAGAAGGTTATGTTCGCTGACAATAATAGCGTCTTGGTTATGTTGCAGGTTGACATGTCTGTGAATGAACTTGACCGCCGCGTCCCACCAGTGGTCAAGCAAGTCTCTGCCCACGCCATCTCAGCTGCTCAGATCGCACCCGTCGTGGCACGTGCCTTCGCCTCCGAGGTTCGACGTGCTGGAGTTGTGGAAACCGCCTCTGGGATGGCTAAATCCGTCTACACCAAGTACGAGCCTGCGGCTAAGGAGCTGTACGCGAGCTACGAGCCGAAGGCAGAGCAGTGCGCCGTTTCGGCTTGGAAGAAGCTGAACCAGCTCCCTCTGTTCCCGAGGCTGGCTCAAGTCGCTGTGCCGACGGCTGCTTTCTGCTCTGAGAAGTATAATGATACGGTGGTGAAGGCGGCGGAGAAAGGGTACAGGGTGTCGTCGTACATGCCGTTGGTTCCAACGGAGAGGATCTCGAAGATTTTCTCCGAGGAGAAGGCTGAGACGGCCAAGCCTGTGGAGTTTCATCCTCTTGATTGATTTGGAGGGGTTTGGTAGTGTGTTGTTTGGTTTGATATGAACCGGATCTTGGTTAGCAAGTTGTCCCTGGTTCTGGCTGGTTCTTTTGTTTCTTTGTCTTTTTATTTCCTCTGTTTCTATGAATTTTCGTTTTAATAACACAAACTAATGTAAAATCTACGTCGGGATTATTGTAAAAAGCTTTTCTTAATTTGTTTATCCTGTGATTGAACACGTAAAATCGAAAAAAAGTGTGATCAGCATTCGTGTAGTATATGAAGAATATATAAACCACTAGAACGACTTAGTATAAAGACTATTAACCAAAACGACGTTGTTAGGATTCAAGTCACAAACCAACGGTTGTGATTTAAATCTCGATCCCACTCATTAAAGTTTTGGGAAAATCGCATAAAAAACTTTAAATATCACTTACTATCATTTTTATTATCACTTTAAACTTTGAAGTTTTTTTACTAACATTTTTAACATTCAAAGTGATATTTTTATCATAAAAAATCTCCAAAAACTGAAAAAAGGTTAAAACAGTTTTTTTTTTCAAAAAATAATTATTTAATTAATAAATAAACAAAAAAATTAATAAAAAACGTAAAAATAAACAAAAAAAACTCATAAATTAAAAAAAATAAGAAAAATAAATTAAAATTTAGAAAATTAAATAAAAAATAACTCAAAATTCAAGAATAAATAAGATCAAATTAAAATACAGAAAACAATAAATTGAAAAAAATTGAAAATTCAAAAAAGGTTTTTTTTTTTCATTTTCAAATATAATTTCAAACATTATATTTGAAAATGAATGTTGATAAAAAAATATGTATTTGAAAATGATTTTTTTTTGAATTTTTATTTTTTTTTTGAAATTTATGATTTTTTTTAGTTTTTTCTATTTTAATTTGATCTTATTTATTTTTTGAAATTTTTTGTTATTTTTATTTAATTTTTTAAATCTTTATTTATTTTTCTCATTTTTTAATTTATGAGTTTTTTTTGCTAAATTTTTTGATTTTTATTAATTTTTTTTGTTTATTTTATTAATTAAATAATTAGTTTTTTAAAAAAAAAATTGTTTGTAATCTGTTCAGCTGGTCATTTTTTTCTTTAGAGGTTTTTTGCTAATTTTTTTGATTTTTATTAATTTTTTTGTTTATTTTATTAGTTAAATAATTATTTTTTGAAAAAAAAAATTGTTTGTAATCTGTTCAGTTGGTCATTTTTTTTCTTTATAGGTTTTTTATGATAAAAATATCACTTTAAAGATTAAAAGTGTTAATAGAAAAACTTAAATGTTTAAAGTGTTAGTAAGTGACACTTGAGGTGTTTTTATGCGATTTTCCCTTAAAGTTTTATTAGTACAATGACGAATATAGCCCCGTCAATTTATAACCGGCGACGATCTCATCTCCGTCTTCCCTTGGCTTAGAGAGATAGAAAGCTATGGCGGACGAAGAAGACGAGTTACCGGAGACGGAACTAAGCTACGATCAGAAGAAGGAAATCGCAAAATGGTTTCTCCTCAACGCTCCAGCTGGCGAAATCAATTACGTCGCGAAAGGTACTCTCACTCATACACATTTACGTTGAAGCGATCGTAGATTGATACTACGAGGATCATTTTGTTTCAGATTTAAAGGCGGTTTTGAGCGATGAAGAAGTCTACAACGAGGCAGCCATGGAGGCGTTTCCAGTGTACAATAAATCTCATATGATCTGCCTTGAAATGCCTAATAGGGCAGGTGATGTGAGTTATCTTCTTAATCTGAGTTGAATTGTACTGTGACTTCTGGCTCTCTTCTAGTTTATTGGATTAAGGTTAATCCTGAATGCTTATCAGCTGCGAGATTTAGTGCATTTTTTTTGTTGTTGTTGTCTCAGGTGATTGTTTCATCTTACAGTGAAATTACTGAGAATGAGTACCTTGATCCAAGAACTGCTCAGGTTGCCATTGTTGATCACGTTCAACAGGTTCTCTTACTGATTGTACTTATACTGAGTTATAGCGTGCTGTGATTTGTGAATGTAATACTTATCTTGCATCTATTTTCTGTGGCTAGATTTGTACGAAAGTACGACCTGCTGACGATGAAGAACTTGCATCTTCCTATATTGAGGAATTCAGGTATGGTTTTACACCTAGCTGGAGGATCTAGGATTAGAGTATTTAAAGAGGTTATACCGTAGTTTTACTCATAACATTCAACTTTACAAATATCATCTATACTCATAATATTCTTAGAATATATGTGTAACAAAAATACACAAATATACAAACACAAAATATTGTATTACATTTTTATTATCATGTGAAAGATAATTGTAAAAAGAAAACTTTAAACAAAAATATTAACATGATCGAGAATCATGAAAAAAATCATAGGTTGATTTTAGAAAACTTTAAACAGAAAAAAGAAGAAGACAAATTCAAAACATCAAGAAAAACATATATGGAAATCTATGTTAATCAATAATAAGCAATGACAATTTATACAATACATATAGCAAGAATTCATCAAATCTACTTTAACTCTTAAAAATCTTTTAACTTTAAAATTTTCAGACTCCACACAAATTCTATTTCCAATAGGCCCATCTAAGATCTTATGGCAGCAGAGGAAAACATTAGACGCACTTTGCAATGTAGTAAATGTTGAAAATGTTGTTTTGTCCATTACAGATGTGCTCTTGACGCTGAAATCCAGAGATACGTTAGTGAATCTTATCCGAAAGGTGTGTCTGCCGTTAACTGTGTGAAAGGGAAAGATGTTGATGGTCCAGGGACGGACTTTGAGTTCGTCGTTATAATTACTGCTAGGAAGCTCAGTCCCCAGAACTTCTGGTGTGTACAAAATGATCTTCTCCTTCTTATTGTTAATAATCTTAACATCAGATATGGTCTCTGCTATATTCCATTGTTCAGAAAGAACAATCAATTTGAAAAGACAATTTTTGTGCAGTAATGGAAGTTGGAGATCTGTATGGAACATTGATTTTCAGGATGAATCTCAAGTGCTTGACATAAAAGGGAAATTGCAGGTAACATTCGCCACTCAATTATCTCTCTGTAAGTTGGATGTGACTTATTCTTTTTTTTTTTTGTCACTGGATGTGACTTATTCAAAGCCAACGGAATATCAATAAGCGTTTTCTACAAAATTCTATCATATCTTTCTCTTCAGGTAGGAGCCCATTATTTCGAAGAAGGAAATGTTGAGTTAGATGCAAAGAAGGAATTCCAAGATTCGACAATATTTCAGGTATACCACATACAATAATCTCACAAGAAGTCAATGCTAGCATGTACTATACCATGTGTAATGTACCCCTTGATACTAAACTTGCAGTTGAATTCTTGTTTACATTTTTTCAGTCTGCGGATGACTGCGCGATTGCCATAGCCAATATCATCAGGCACCATGAGACAGAGTACCTTGCCGCTCTAGAGGTCTCCAAATTTGCTACTCATTATTTTTAATCTCCTTCTTTTACCGTTGTTTCTTGTGTTGCTAATCTTGTTTCCGACCCAATCATTAGGTAGCATATTCTAAACTACCGGATAACACTTTCAAGGTAACTATTCCAATGGCTGCAACTTAAATCTAGAAACTCCTAATGTTTGGATCCTGGAGGTGTGTCTTTACTCATCCATCTGGTTATGGGATATTTGCAGGATCTGAGGAGGAAACTACCAGTGACAAGAACTCTGTTCCCATGGCAGAACACTTTACAGTTCAGCCTAACCAGAGAGGTAGAGAAAGAACTTGGACTTGGCAAGTGAGACTAAATTATCAAATCTCAGCCTCCTCTGTTTCCATTTTGTTACCAAGTTTCTGTGTTTCCATTCCATAATGTAAGTTAAGTATAATCCTTACTGTTTCTGGTGCGAGTGTATTTCTTCCTTCCTTTGAAGTAATGTAATGTACAAACCGCATGCAAGTGTTGAATCATTGGAAAAAAAGCCGTTTGCCAATAATTTAGTTCACTTAGTTCCTAAAGCCATCACACACACAAGTGCTGATAAATATTTGGATTTTAGAAAAGTGCAAAAAAGCTCCGATGCCGGGAATCGAACCCGGGTCTCCTGGGTGAAAGCCAGATATCCTAACCGCTGGACGACATCGGAATTGTTGAATGATCAGACACAACATTCAAAGACAACAAATTTGTATTTGGGTGGAAACAAAGGTACATTTCCCTCAAATCTTAACATGATTCATCCTTTCCATGGGATATACAATCAATAATGGCTCTCCCAATAAAATTATTTACTATTGTCTTGGTTACACAATATTTGATTGTGGTTAAACTAAACTAGTATCTTGTTGAAAAAAAACAGTTGGAGGTCGAGGCCGTGGTTGATACAACTTTTAAATGTATCTACCGGACTGAAAGCTGCTCAGAACTTACCTCCACATCTCTGTTCTCTCCCTCGCTGCTGCACTTTGTGATTGCTTCTTTATTATATGTTTCTCATTTGCCTCAAGAATAGACTTCTAACCCTCTCTCTTTGTGGTTTTCTATTTATTTTTAAGGGCTCTTGAGAATGTTTTCCGATTCTCTCTAGCTTATTTTACAGCTTGTAATATCTGAATTTTACTGTCTTTTCATGCAATTTGATAGTTTCTGATGGGTGAAATACCTTTGTGAAAAATGTGAGGTATAACTCTGGAGATTATGAATGAAACTCTTGATTTAAAAAAAAAAAAAAACAGGGAAAGATAAAACTATTAAACGGCGCCGTATTAGAGAAGGTATGAAAGACTCTGTTTCTTTCAGAAGTTTTAGCCATATTCATTTCTTTGGGGACAAGTTTTCCTAAATAAAATGTAAATATTTATTTTCTCGTCTTCTCTCCCCTTTTGCTCTCACAGTCGCTCTCCTCTCTTCTTCCCGGCGATCTCTGTCTCTCTCCGATTAGGCTACCGACATGGCAACTCCGATGGTAGAAGACACGTCAAGCTTCGAAGAGGATCAGCTCGCTTCCATGTCCACCGAAGATATCGTCAGAGCTACTCGCCTCCTCGAGAACGAGATTCGAATCCTCAAGGTTCCCCACCCAATAACTCTCCCGATCTCCCTTTAGCTTCTATCGCTTCCTCGTAACTACACGATTGATCCTTAGGTTACAATTTTGGATTCACCAATTGCTTAAAAAATTCGAATTAGATCTTGCTGGTATCTAATTTAGGGTTTGAGTTCATTGTAATCTCAAAGTTTGGATTTTTAACACAGTAGTAGTATAGTATGATGGTGTTGAAGTTGCTGATCTTTGTGTGTTTTTCTTTAATGATGGATACAGGAAGACGCGCAAAGAACAAATCTTGAATGCGATTCTTACAAGGAGAAGATTAAAGAGAATCAGGAGAAGATTAAACTCAACAAGCAGCTTCCTTACTTGGTTGGCAACATTGTTGAGATATTGGAGATGAATCCGGAAGATGATGCTGAAGAAGACGGTGCTAATATTGATCTTGACTCTCAACGGAAGGGAAAGTGTGTTGTCTTGAAAACCTCTACACGACAGGTGAGACTTCTTCCATATCCTTTTTTTAATTTTACATTTCATTTCTGAGATACCCCTTTTGAGTGCAGACTATCTTTCTACCAGTTGTTGGTCTTGTGGACCCCGATAGCTTGAAGCCTGGGGACTTGGTTGGGGTAAATAAAGACAGTTATCTCATTTTGGATACCTTGCCATCAGAGTATGACTCCAGGGTTAAAGCGATGGAGGTTGATGAGAAACCTACCGAAGATTACAATGACATTGGAGGACTGGAGAAGCAGGTTTGTTTAGCGTATTGACTTTGTTTCAGTGTGTTGCTGTATTGAATCTGATATGAGTTTGTTTCCGAAACAGATCCAAGAGCTTGTAGAAGCAATTGTGCTTCCCATGACGCACAAGGAGCGTTTCGAGAAGCTTGGTGTTCGTCCACCGAAGGGAGTGCTCTTGTATGGTCCTCCAGGGACTGGTAAAACTCTAATGGCTCGTGCCTGTGCAGCACAGACCAATGCCACCTTCCTAAAATTGGCAGGTCCTCAGTTGGTCCAGGTATATATGAATGTTATATAGTGAGCTTGTGCATCCACAAGAGTTTTAGGATTCTTTGTAATGATTGTTTGTATGTTGTATCTGACTGTGTGCAGATGTTTATTGGAGACGGAGCAAAACTTGTCCGTGATGCCTTTCAACTAGCAAAAGAGAAAGCTCCGTGCATCATCTTTATAGATGAGATCGATGCAATTGGTACAAAGCGTTTTGACAGGTAACTGATTCAGATTCTTCTATATATGCAACTTTCGTCAGCAGCTCATTAACTACATTCTTTGGCTGAGAGTGCAGTGAAGTAAGCGGAGACAGGGAAGTGCAGAGGACTATGTTGGAGCTGCTTAACCAGCTTGATGGATTCAGTAGTGATGAGCGTATTAAGGTGAGAGTCTCTCTCTCTATCTGTATATTGACCCACAAAGAAATAGTGATAATCAAACCTCTCAAATGTTTCAGGTGATTGCTGCCACTAACCGAGCAGATATTTTGGACCCGGCACTTATGCGTTCTGGTCGACTAGACAGGAAGATTGAGTTCCCACATCCAACAGAAGAAGCAAGAGCCAGAATCTTACAGGTTTGTTTCTCCCTTGGTAGTTTATAAAGCTCAACATAACTCAACTAACACCAAACTGAATGAAATCAGATTCACTCGAGGAAGATGAATGTCCACCCAGACGTCAACTTTGAGGAGCTTGCGAGATCAACAGATGATTTCAATGGTGCTCAACTGAAAGCAGTATGTGTAGAGGCTGGTATGTTGGCTCTTCGTCGTGATGCCACAGAGGTAATAATAAGATACAAGACTCTAGTTACGTTATGATTGAAGTTTAGTCTGGTTTTTTAGAACATTGGGTTCACTCTCGTGTTCTCAGGTGAACCATGAGGACTTCAATGAAGGTATCATCCAAGTCCAGGCCAAGAAGAAAGCAAGCTTGAACTACTACGCCTAATCTCTCTTTGCCTTGTATCTTTCAACTAGTTTTACATTCGGATTTGGATATTTTCATATTTTCGTGAATCTTTTATCGAAATACATTTTAGTTGTGTTCATCTTCTTTTTCTTCTGATAAAAGCAGAACTTAAATTTTTAAATGATCTACTCACATTTACTCTCTGAGAATTGTGTTTGTGAGAAATTTCATAAAAGTGTAGTCTTCTAACACTAAAAGAAGTTGCATTAAGTCGTAAAATCTATAAGTAGTATGATCTCTCAATATTTATCCATTCAAAAATATTGTAGCTCTGAAGAGGAAAAATAATGAGAAAAATAATTCAACACTTGATCTCCTTCAAGCCAAAGGCTAAGTAGAGAAAAGTAGGATTAGTGGCTCCTTCCTTGCAGTAAACAAACATACGAGGAACGAACTATGAAAATAGTGAGTTTTTGTTAAATGTTTTATATAATAAAGTCTATAATTTTTAGTATTGTTTTAAGATTTCTAACAATATTTTACATTTGTATTAATGTATTTAATTTATTTTTATGGTATATGGAAATCATTATAATTTTTTTTATCAATTAATTTAGTAAAACTTCATAATACTCTCTAAATCGATGAAAAAACCACAATAAAATCACTATTATCTTGAAAAACGAAGACAACAAAGGTTCCAAACCTCTTTGAACATCATCATATGTTAGTGCAACATACAACTATGCATTAAAACAATATTCTCGTATTTTTAAAAAAATTCTCAAAATCTATGTGTTAACAACCCCTACAAAAATATTGAGTTTTTGGTAAATGTTTTATATTCTAAGCATATAATCTTTAGTGTTGTTTTAAAACTTCTAACCACATTCTACATTTGTATTAAGGTATTTTATGCTCTTTTTAATGGTATATGAGAATATTTATAAATTATTTATCAATTAATTTAGTAAAACTTCGTAATATTCCTTAAATCGATGGAATAACCACTATAAAATCACTATTTTCCTGAAAAACAGGGACAACAAAGGCTCCAAACCTCTTTGAACATCATCATATGTTAGTGCAGGACGCAACTATGCATTAAAACAATATTATCATATTTTTTTAAATTTTGTCAAAATCGATGTGTTAACCCCTACAAAAATATTGAGTTTTTGGTAAATGTTTTAAATTATAAGCATATAGTCTTTGGTGTTGTTTTAAAATTTCTAACCACATTCTACATTTGTATTAAGGTATTTTATGCTCTTTTTCATGGTATATTGGAATCTTTTTAATTTTTTTATCAGTTAATTTATTAAAACTTCATAATATTCCCTAAATCGATGGAATAACCTGTAAAATCACTATTTTCCTGAAAAACGGGGACAACAAAGGCTCCAAACCTCTTTGAACATCATCATATGTTAGTGCAGGATGCAACTATGCATTAAAACAATATTTTCATATTTTTTGAAATTTTGTCAAAATCTATGCATAACCCCTACGAAAATATTGAGTTTTTGGTAAATGTTTTATATTCTAAGCATATAATATTTAGTGTTGTTTTAAAATTTCTAACCACATTCTACATTTGTATTAAGGTATTTTATGCTCTTTTTCATGGTATATGAGAATATTTATAATTTTTTTTATCAATTAATTTAGTAAAATTTCATAATATTTCTTAAATCGATGGAATAACCACTATAAAATCACTATTTTCCTGAAAAACAGGGACAACAAAGGCTCCAAACCTCTTTGAACATCATCATATGTTAGTGCATGATGCAACTATGCATTAAAACAATATTGTCATATTTTTTGAAATTTTGTCAAAATCGATGTGTTAACAACCCCTACAAAATATTGAGTTTTTGGTAAATGTTTTATATTCTAAGCATATAATCTTTACTGTTGTTTTAAAACTTCTAACCACATTCTACATTTGTATTAAGGTATTTTATGCTCTTTTTAATGGTATATGAGAATATTTATAATTTTTTTATCAATTAATTTAGTAAAACTTCATAATATTCTTTAAATCGATGGAATAACCACTATAAAATCACTATTTTCCAGAAAAACAGGGACAAGAAAGGCTCCAAACCTCTTTGAACATCATCATATGTTAGTGCATGATGCAACTATGCATTAAAACAATATTGTCATATTTTTTGAAATTTTGTCAAAATCGATGTGTTAACCCCTACAAAAATATTGAGTTTTTGGTAAAAGTTTTAAATTCTAAGCATATAATCTTTAGTGTTGTTTTAAAATTTCTAACCACATTCTACATTTGTATTAAAGTATTTTATGCTCCTTCTCATGGTATATGAGAATATTTATAATTTTTTTATCAATAAATTTAGTAAAACTTCGTAATATTCCTTAAATCGATGGAATAACCACTATAAAATCACTATTTTCCTGAAAAACGGGGACAACAAAGGCTCCAAACCTCTTTGCACATCATCATATGTTAGTGCAGGATGCAACTATGCATTAAAACAATATTGTCATATTTTTGAAATTTTGTCAAAATCTATGTGTTAACCCCTACGAAAATATTGAGTTTTTGGTAAATGTTTTATATTCTAAGCATATAATCTTTAGTGTTGTTTTAAAATTTCTAACCACATTCTACATTTGTATTAAGGTATTTTAAGCTCTTTTTATGGTATATGGGAATCGTTATAATTCTTTTATCAATTAATTTAGTAAAACTTCATAATACTCCCTAAATCGATGGAATAACCACTATAAAATCACTATTTACTTTAAAAACGGAGACAACAAAGGATCAAACCGCTTTGAACGTCATCATATGTTAGTGACTATGCATTAAAACAATGTTGTCAGATTTTTTGAAATTTTGTCAAAATCTATGTGTTAACCCCTACGAAAATATTGAGTTTTTGGTAAATGTTTTAAATTCTAAGCATATAATCTTTAGTGTTGTTTTAAAATTTCTAACCACATTCTACATTTGTATTAAGGTATTTTATGCTCTTTTCATGGTATATGAGAATATTTATAATTTTTCTATCAATTAATTTAGTAAAACTTCATAATATTCCCTAAATCGATGGAATAACAACTATAAAATCACTATTTTCCTGAAAAACGAGGACAACAAAGGCTCCAAACCTCTTTGAACATCATCATATGTTAGTGCAGGATGCAACTATGCATTAAAACAATATTTTTATATTTTTTGAAATTTTGTCAAAATCTATGTGTTAACTCCTACGAAAATATTGAGTTTTTGGTAAATGTTTTATATACTAAGCATATAATCTTTAGTGTTGTTTTAAAATTTCTAACCATATTCTAAATTTGTATTAAGGTATTTTAAGCTCTTTTTATGGTATATGGGAATCGTTATAATTTTTTATCAATTAATTTAGTAAAACTTCATAATACTCCCTAAATCGATGGAATAACCACTATAAAATCACTATTTACTTTAAAAACGGAGACAACAAAGGCTACAAACCGCTTTGAACGCCATCATATGTTAGTGACTATGCATTAAAACAATGTTGTCAGATTTTTTGAAATTTTGTCAAAATCTATGTGTTAACCCCTACGAAAATATTGAGTTTTTGGTAAATGTTTTAAATTCTAAGCATATAATCTTTAGTGTTGTTTTAAAATTTCTAACCACATTCTACATTTGTATTAAGGTATTTTATGCTCTTTTCATGGTATATGAGAATATTTATAATTTTCTATCAATTAATTTAGTAAAACTTCATAATATTCCCTAAATCGATGGAATAACAACTATAAAATCACTATTTTCCTGAAAAACGAGGACAACAAAGGCTCCAAACCTCTTTGAACATCATCATATGTTAGTGCAGGATGCAACTATGCATTAAAACAATATTTTTATATTTTTTGAAATTTTGTCAAAATCTATGTGTTAACTCCTACGAAAATATTGAGTTTTTGGTAAATGTTTTATATACTAAGCATATAATCTTTAGTGTTGTTTTAAAATTTCTAACCATATTCTAAATTTGTATTAAGGTATTTTAAGCTCTTTTTATGGTATATGGGAATCGTTATAATTTTTTATCAATTAATTTAGTAAAACTTCATAATACTCCCTAAATCGATGGAATAACCACTATAAAATCACTATTTACTTTAAAAACGGAGACAACAAAGGCTACAAACCGCTTTGAACGCCATCATATGTTAGTGACTATGCATTAAAACAATGTTGTCAGATTTTTTGAAATTTTGTCAAAATCTATGTGTTAACCCCTACGAAAATATTGAGTTTTTGGTAAATGTTTTAAATTCTAAGCATATAATCTTTAGTGTTGTTTTAAAATTTCTAACCACATTCTACATTTGTATTAAGGTATTTTATGCTCTTTTCATGGTATATGAGAATATTTATAATTTTCTATCAATTAATTTAGTAAAACTTCATAATATTCCCTAAATCGATGGAATAACAACTATAAAATCATTATTTTCCTGAAAAACGAGGACAACAAAGGCTCCAAACCTCTTTGAACATCATCATATGTTAGTGCAGGATGCAACTATGCATTAAAACAATATTTTTATATTTTTGAAATTTTGTCAAAATCTATGTGTTAACTCCTACGAAAATATTGAGTTTTTGGTAAATGTTTTATATACTAAGCATATAATCTTTAGTGTTGTTTTAAAATTTCTAACCATATTCTAAATTTGTATTAAGGTATTTTAAGCTCTTTTTATGGTATATGGGAATCGTTATAATTTTTTATCAGTTAATTTAGTAAAACTTCATAATACTCCCTAAATCGATGGAATAACCACTATAAAATCACTATTTACTTTAAAAACGGAGACAACAAAGGCTACAAACCGCTTTGAACGCCATCATATGTTAGTGACTATGCATTAAAACAATGTTGTCAGATTTTTTGAAATTTTGTCAAAATCTATGTGTTAACCCCTACGAAAATATTGAGTTTTTGGTAAATGTTTTAAATTCTAAGCATATAATCTTTAGTGTTGTTTTAAAATTTCTAACCACATTCTACATTTGTATTAAGGTATTTTATGCTCTTTTCATGGTATATGAGAATATTTATAATTTCTCTATCAATTAATTTAGTAAAACTTCATAATATTCCCTAAATCGATGGAATAACAACTATAAAATCATTATTTTCCTGAAAAACGAGGACAACAAAGGCTCCAAACCTCTTTGAACATCATCATATGTTAGTGCAGGATGCAACTATGCATTAAAACAATATTTTTATATTTTTTGAAATTTTGTCAAAATCTATGTGTTAACTCCTACGAAAATATTGAGTTTTTGGTAAATGTTTTATATACTAAGCATATAATCTTTAGTGTTGTTTTAAAATTTCTAACCACATTCTACATTTGTATTAAGGTATTTTAAGCTCTTTTTCATGGTATATGAGAATCTTTATAATTTTTTTATCAGTTAATTTAGTAAAACTTCATAGTATTCCCTAAATCGATAGAATTACCATTATAAAATCACTATTTTCCTGAAAAACGGGAACAACAAAGGTTACAAACCTCTTTGACCTTTTTCATATATTAGTGCATGATGCAACTATGCATTAAAAAAATATTATAATATTTTTTTAAATTTTTTCAAAATCGATGTGTTAACCCCTACAAAAATATTGAGTTTTTGGTAAATGTTTTATATTCTAAGCATATAATCTTTAGTGTTGTTTTAAAATTTCTAACCACATTCTACATTTGTATTACGGTATTTTATGCTCTTTATCATGATATATGAGAATATTTATAATTTTTTTTATCAATTAATTTAGTAAAACTTCATAATATTCCTTAAATCGATGGAATAACCACTATAAAATCACTATTTTCCTGAAAAACAGGGACAAGAAAGGCTCCAAACCTCTTTGAACATCATCATATGTTAGTGCATGATGCAACTATGCATTAAAAAAATATTGTCATATTTTTTGAAATTTTGTCAAAATCGATGTGTTAACCCCTACAAAAATATTGAGTTTTTGGTAAATGTTTTATATTCTAAGCATATAATCTTTAGTGTTGTTTTAAAATTTCTAACCACATTCTACATTTGTATTAAGGTATTTTATGCTCTTTTTAATGGTATATGAGAATATTTATAAATTATTTATCAATTAATTTAGTAAAACTTCGTAATATTCCTTAAATCGATGGAATAACCACTATAAAATCACTATTTTCCTGAAAAACAGGGACAACAAAGGCTCCAAACCTCTTTGAACATCATCATATGTTTGTGTAGGACGCAACTATGCATTAAAAAATTATTATCATATTTTTGAAATTTTGTCAAAATCTATGTGTTAACCCCCTACGAAAATATTGAGTTTTTGGTAAATGTTTTATATACTAAGCATATAATCTTTAGTGTTGTTTTAAAATTTCTAACCATATTCTAAATTTGTATTAAGGTATTTTAAGCTCTTTTTATGGTATATGAGAATCGTTATAATTTTTTATCAATTAATTTAGTAAAACTTCATAATACTCCCTAAATCGATGGAATAACCACTATAAAATCACTATTTACTTTAAAAACGGAGACAACAAAGGCTACAAACCGATTTGAACGTCATCATATGTTAGTGACTATGCATTAAAACAATGTTGTCAGATTTTTTGAAATTTTGTCAAAATCTATGTGTTAACCCCTACGAAAATATTGAGTTTTTGGTAAATGTTTTAAATTCTAAGCATATAATCTTTAGTGTTGTTTTAAAATTTCTAACCACATTCTACATTTTTATTAAGGTATTTTATGCTCTTTTCATGGTATATGAGAATATTTATAATTTTTCTATCAATTAATTTAGTAAAACTTCATAATATTCCCTAAATCGATGGAATAACAACTATAAAATCATTATTTTCCTGAAAAACGAGGACAACAAAGGCTCCAAACCTCTTTGAACATCATCATATGTTAGTGCAGGATGCAACTATGCATTAAAACAATATTTTTATATTTTTTGAAATTTTGTCAAAATCTATGTGTTAACTCCTACGAAAATATTGAGTTTTTGGTAAATGTTTTATATACTAAGCATATAATCTTTAGTGTTGTTTTAAAATTTCTAACCACATTCTACATTTGTATTAAGGTATTTTAAGCTCTTTTTCATGGTATATGAGAATCTTTATAATTTTTTTATCAGTTAATTTAGTAAAACTTCATAGTATTCCCTAAATCGATAGAATAACCATTATAAAATCACTATTTTCCTGAAAAACGGGAACAACAAAGGCTACAAACCTCTTTGACCTTTTTCATATATTAGTGCATGATGCAACTATGCATTAAAAAAAATATTATAATATTTTTTTAAATTTTTTCAAAATCGATGTGTTAACCCCTACAAAAATATTGAGTTTTTGGTAAATGTTTTATATTCTAAGCATATAATCTTTAGTGTTGTTTTAAAATTTCTAACCACATTCTACATTTGTATTACGGTATTTTATGCTCTTTATCATGGTATATGAGAATATTTATAATTTTTTTATCAATTAATTTAGTAAAACTTCATAATATTCCTTAAATCGATGGAATAACCACTATAAAATCACTATTTTCCTGAAAAACAGGGACAAGAAAGGCTCCAAACCTCTTTGAACATCATCATATGTTAGTGCATGATGCAACTATGCATTAAAAAAATATTGTCATATTTTTTGAAATTTTATCAAAATCGATGTGTTAACCCCTACAAAAATATTGAGTTTTTGGTAAATGTTTTATATTCTAAGCATATAATCTTTAGTGTTGTTTTAAAATTTCTAACCACATTCTACATTTGTATTAAGGTATTTTATGCTCTTTTTAATGGTATATGAGAATATTTATAAATTATTTATCAATTAATTTAGTAAAACTTCGTAATATTCCTTAAATCGATGGAATAACCACTATAAAATCACTATTTTCCTGAAAAACAGGGACAACAAAGGCTCCAAACCTCTTTGAACATCATCATATGTTAGTGCAGGACGCAACTATGCATTAAAACAATATTATCATATTTTTTTAAATTTTGTCAAAATCGATGTGTTAACCCCTACAAAAATATTGAGTTTTTGGTAAATGTTTTATATTCTAAGCATATAATCTTTGGTGTTGTTTTAAAATTTCTAACCACATTCTACATTTGTATTAAGGTATTTTATGCTCTTTTTCATGGTATATGGGAATCTTTATAATTTTTTTATCAGTTAATTTAGTAAAACTTCATAATATTCCCTAAATCGATGGAATAACCACTATAAAATCACTATTTTCCTGAAAAACGGGGACAACAAAGGCTCCAAACCTCTTTGAACATCATCATATGTTAGTGCAGGATGCAACTATGCATTAAAACAATATTTTCATATTTTTTGAAATTTTGTCAAAATCTATGCATAACCTCTACGAAAATATTGAGTTTTTGGTAAATGTTTTATATTCTAAGCATATAATCTTTAGTGTTGTTTTAAAATTTCTAACCACATTCTACATTTGTATTAAGGTATTTTATGCTCTTTTTCATGGTATATGAGAATATTTATAAATTTTTTTATCAATTAATTTAGTAAAACTTCATAATATTCCTTAAATCGATGGAATAACCACTATAAAATCACTATTTTCCTGAAAAACGGGGACAACAAAGGCTCCAAACCTCTTTGAACATCATCATATGTTAGTGCATGATGCAACTATGCATTAAAACAATATTGTCATATTTTTTGAAATTTTGTCAAAATCTATGTGTTAACCCCCTACAAAAATATTGAGTTTTTGGTAAATGTTTTATATACTAAGCATATAATCTTTAGTGTTGTTTTAAAATTTCTAACCACATTCTACATTTGTATTAAGGTATTTTATGCTCTTTTTAATGGTATATGAGAATATTTATAATTTTTTTATCAATTAATTTAGTAAAACTTCATAATATTCTTTAAATCGATGGAATAACCACTATAAAATCACTATTTTCCAGAAAAAGGGACAAGAAAGGCTCCAAACCTCTTTGAACATCATCATATGTTAGTGCATGATGCAACTATGCATTAAAACAATATTGTCATATTTTTTGAAATTTTGTCAAAATCGATGTGTTAACCCCTACAAAATATTGAGTTTTTGGTAAAAGTTTTAAATTCTAAGCATATAATCTTTAGTGTTGTTTTAAAATTTCTAACCACATTCTACATTTGTATTAAAGTATTTTATGCTCCTTCTCATGGTATATGAGAATATTTATAATTTTTTTATCAATAAATTTAGTAAAACTTCGTAATATTCCTTAAATCGATGGAATAACCACTATAAAATCACTATTTTCCTGAAAAACGGGGACAACAAAGGCTCCAAACCTCTTTGCACATCATCATATGTTAGTGCATGATGCAACTATGCATTAAAACAATATTGTCATATTTTTGAAATTTTGTCAAAATATATGTGTTAACCCCCTACGAAAATATTGAGTTTTTGGTAAATGTTTTATATACTAAGCATATAATCTTTAGTGCTGTTTTAAAATTTCTAACCATATTCTAAATTTGTATTAAGGTATTTTAAGCTCTTTTTATGGTATATGGGAATCGTTATAATTTTTTATCAATTAATTTAGTAAAACTTCATAATACTCCCTAAATCGATGGAATAACCACTATAAAATCACTATTTACTTTAAAAACGGAGACAACAAAGGATCAAACCGCTTTGAACGTCATCATATGTTAGTGACTATGCATTAAAACAATGTTGTCAGATTTTTTGAAATTTTGTCAAAATCTATGTGTTAACCCCTACGAAAATATTGAGTTTTTGGTAAATGTTTTAAATTCTAAGAATATAATCTTTAGTGTTGTTTTAAAATTTCTAACCACATTCTACATTTGTATTAAAGTATTTTATGCTCCTTCTCATGGTATATGAGAACATTTATAATTTTTTTATCAATAAATTTAGTAAAACTTCGTAATATTCCTTAAATCGATGGAATAACCACTATAAAATCACTATTTTCCTGAAAAACGGGGACAAAAAGGCTCCAAACCTCTTTGCACATCATCATATGTTAGTGCATGATGCAACTATGCATTAAAACAATATTGTCATATTTTTGAAATTTTGTCAAAATATATGTGTTAACCCCCTACGAAAATATTGAGTTTTTGGTAAATGTTTTATATACTAAGCATATAATCTTTAGTGCTGTTTTAAAATTTCTAACCATATTCTAAATTTGTATTAAGGTATTTTAAGCTCTTTTTATGGTATATGGGAATCGTTATAATTTTTTATCAATTAATTTAGTAAAACATCATAATACTCCCTAAATCGATGGAATAACCACTATAAAATCACTATTTACTTTAAAAACAGAGACAACAAAGGATCAAACCGCTTTGAACGTCATCATATGTTAGTGACTATGCATTAAAACAATGTTGTCAGATTTTTTGAAATTTTGTCAAAATCTATGTGTTAACCCCTACGAAAATATTGAGTTTTTGGTAAATGTTTTAAATTCTAAGCATATAATCTTTAGTGTTGTTTTAAAATTTCTAACCACATTCTACATTTGAATTAAGGTATTTTATGCTCTTTTCATGGTATATGAGAATATTTATAATTTTTTTATCAATTAATTTAGTAAAACTTCATAATATTCCCTAAATCGATGGAATAACACTATAAAATCACTATTTTCCTGAAAAACGAGGACAACAAAGGCTCCAAACCTCTTTGAACATCATCATATGTTAGTGCAGGATGCAACTATGCATTAAAACAATATTTTTATATTTTTTGAAATTTGTCAAAATCTATGTGTTAACCCCTACGAAAATATTGAGTTTTGGTAAATGTTTTATATACTAAGCATATAATCTTTAGTGTTGTTTTAAAATTTCTAACCATATTCTAAATTTGTATTAAGGTGTATTTTAAGCTCTTTTTATGGTATATGGGAATCGTTATAATTTTTTTAAATTAATTTAGTAAAACTTCATAATACTCCCTAAATCGATGGAATAACCACTATAAAATCACTATTTACTTTAAAAACGGAGACAACAAAGGCTCCAAACCGCTTTGAACATCATCATATGTTAGTGCTATGCATTAAAACAAGTTGTCATATTTTTTGAAATTTTGTCAAAATCTATGTGTTAACCCCTACGAAAATATTGAGTTTTTGGTAAATGTTTTAAATTCTAAGCATATAATCTTTAGTGTTGTTTTAAAATTTCTAACCACATTCTACATTTGTATTAAGGTATTTTATGCTCTTTTCATGGTATATGAGAATATTTATAATTTTTTTTATCAATTAATTTAGTAAAACTTCATAATATTCCCTAAATCGATGGAATAACAACTATAAAATCATATTTTCCTGAAAAACGAGGACAACAAAGGCTCCAAACCTCTTTGAACATCATCATATGTTAGTGCAGGATGCAACTATGCATTAAAACAATATTTTATATTTTTTGAAATTTTGTCAAAATCTATGTGTTAACTCCTACGAAAATATTGAGTTTTTGGTAAATGTTTTATATACTAAGCATATAATCTTTAGTGTTGTTTTAAAATTTCTAACCACATTCTACATTTGTATTAAGGTATTTTAAGCTCTTTTTCATGGTATATGAGAATCTTTATAATTTTTTTATCAGTTAATTTAGTAAAACTTCATAGTATTCCCTAAATCGATAGAATTACCATTATAAAATCACTATTTTCCTGAAAAACGGGAACAACAAAGGTCAAACCTCTTTGAACTTTTTCATATATTAGTGCATGATGCAACTATGCATTAAAAAAATATTATCATATTTTTTTAAATTTTTTCAAAATCGATGTGTTAACCCCCTACAAAAATATTGAGTTTTTGGTAAATGTTTATATTCTAAGCATATAATCTTTAGTGTTGTTTTAAAATTTCTAACCACATTCTACATTTGTATTACGGTATTTTATGCTCTTTATCATGGTATAGGAGAATATTTATAATTTTTTATCAATTAATTTAGTAAAACTTCATAATATTCCTTAAATCGATGGAATAACCACTATAAAATCACTATTTTCTTGAAAAAAACGGGACAAGAAAGGCTCCAAACCTCTTTGAACATCATCATATGTTAGTGCATGATGCAACTATGCATTAAAAAAATATTGTCATATTTTTGAATTTTGTCAAAATCGATGTGTTAACCCCTACGAAAATATTGAGTTTTTGGTAAATGTTTTATATTCTAAGCATATAATCTTTAGTGTTGTTTTAAATTTCTAACCACATTCTACATTTGTATTAAGGTATTTTATGCTCTTTTTAATGGTATATGAGAATTTATAAATTTTTATCAATTAATTTAGTAAAAACTTCGTAATATTCCTTAAATCGATGGAATAACCACTATAAAATCACTATTTTCCTGAAAAACAGGACAACAAAGGCTCCAAACCTCTTTGAAACATCATCATATGTTTATGTAGGACGCAACTATGCATTAAAACAATATTATCATATTTTTGAAATTTGTCAAAATCTATGTGTTAACCCCCTACGAAAATATTGAGTTTTTGGTAAATGTTTTATATACTAAGCATATAATCTTTAGTGTTGTTTTAAAATTTCTAACCACATTCTACATTTGTATTAAGGTATTTTATGCTCTTTTCATGGTATATGGAATCTTTTAATTTTTTTATCAGTTAATTTATTAAAACTTCATAATATTCCCTAAATCGATGGAATAACCTGTAAAAATCACTATTTTGTTGAAAAACGGGGAAACAAAGCTCCAAACCTCTTTGAACATCATCATATGTTAGTGCAGGATGCAACTATGCATTAAAACAATATTTTCATACTTTTTGAAATTTTGTCAAAATCTATGCATAACCCCTACGAAAATATTGAGTTTTTGGTAAATGTTTTATATTCTAAGCATATAATATTTAGTGTTGTTTTAAAATTTCTAACCACATTCTACATTTGTATTAAGGTATTTTAAGCTCTATTTCATAGTATATGGGAATTGTTATAATTCTTTTATCAATTAATTTAGTAAAACTTCATAATATTCGCTAAATCGATGGGATAACCACTATAAAATCACTATTTTACTGAAAAACGGGGATAACAAAGGTTCCAAACCTCTTTGAACATCATCATATGTTAGTGAAGGATGCAACTATGCATTAAAACAATATTGTCATATTTTTTCAAATTTTGTCAAAATCTATGTGTTAACCCCAACAAAAATATTGAGTTTTTGGTAAATATTTTATATATTAAGCATATAATCTTTAGTGTTGTTTTGAAATTTCTAACCACATTCTACATTTGTATTAAGGTATTTTAGGCTCTTTTTCATGATATATGGAATCTTTAAAATTTTTCTATCAGTTAATTTAGTAAAACTTCATAATATTCCCTAAATCGATGGAATACCACTATAAAATCCCTATTTTCCTGAAAAACGGGGACAACAAAAGCTACAAACCTCTTTGACCGTTATCATATATTAGTGCATGATGCAACTATGCATTAAAAAAATATTATAATATTTTTTTTAATTTTTCTCAAAATCGATGTGTTAACCCCTACAAAAATATTGAGTTTTTGGTAAATGTTTTATATTCTAAGCATATAATCTTTAGTGTTGTTTTAAAATTTCTAACCACATTCTGCATATTTATTAAGGTATTTTAAGCTCTTTTCATGGAATATCGGAATCAATATAATTTATTATCAATTAATATAGAAAAACTTCATAATACTCCCTAAATCGATAGAATAACCTCTATAAAATCACTATTTTTTTTAAAACGGAGACAACAAAGACTACTAACCCCTATGAACGTCATCATATGTTAGTACAGGTTGAAACTTTGCATTAAAACAATATTGTCATATTTTTTGAAATTTTGTCAAAATCTATATGTTAACGAAAATATTGAGTTTTTAGTAAATGTTTTATATACCGAAGCATATAATTTTTATTGATGTTTTAAAATTTCTAACCACATTCTACAATTGTATTAATGTATTTTAATCTCTTTTTCATGGTATATGGGAATCTTAATAATTTTTTTATCAATTAATTTAGTAAAACTTCATAATAT